>NC_084564.2:39212500-39317500 GCF_033978685.3 Nerophis lumbriciformis | reverse complement strand
TGGCATCTCCCTTCTCTCAGTGGCCGGCAAGGTACTTGCAAAGATTATGCTTTCTCGCCTTACATTTCTAACAGAGGGCATCCTCCCAGAGACACAGTGTGGCTTCAGAAAGAACCGAAGTACACTAGACATGATCTTCGCTGCCCGTCAAATCCAGGAGAAATGCAGGGAACAAAACAAGGACCTCTACATTACCTTTATTGACCTCACCAAGGCCTTTGACACAGTTGACCGTGATTTGCTCTGGAGCATCCTCAAGAAGTTTGGTGTCCCCCCCAAGTTTCTCAACATACTAAAACAGTTTCATGATGGTATGCAGGCCTGTGTACTTGTAGGCAGTGAGCAGTCCTCCTCTTTCCCCGTGAAAGTAGGGGTGAAGCAGGGGTGTGTACTGGCCCCAGCGATCTTCAATCTTTTCCTGGCAGCAGCCACACTCCTATTCCGGCAGTCCATCACGAAGGATAGTGGTGTCTCCATCGAGTTTCGCCTGGATGGGAGCCTATTCAACATCCGGCGCCTACAGGCAAAGACGAAGATGGCAGGCACCAACATCCAGGAGCTGCAATATGCTGACGACTGCGCACTCCTCGCTCACACTCCTGATGCCATGCAGCATGCACTAGACACCATGTCATCAGTCTACCGCTCACTAGGTCTGGTGATCAACATTCAGAAAACAGAGGTTCTCATCCAGGAGAGGTCCCCATCCCCTACACCCCCTGTCTTTACCATCAGCGGCACACCCCTCAAGCTCGTTGAGCAGTTTTGCTACCTCGGCAGTATTCTGACCCCAACATGCCAGATTGATGATGACATCCAGGCTCGTATCAACTCAGCCTCCTCTGCCTTTGGAAGACTGCGCTCCCGGGTGTTTGAAAACAACCACCTTCGAACCTCAACGAAAGTGTTAGTCTACAGGGCGGTGTGTGTTTCAACTCTGCTGTATGGGTCAGAAGCCTGGACAATATACCGCAGACACATCCGCTGCCTTGATGCATTTAACATCAGATGTCTCCAACGCATTCTTGGCATCACATGGCAAGACCGAGTTCCTCATACGGACATCTTGCAGCGCACTGAGTCCATAAGCATAGAGGCCACCCTGGCAAAGCGACAACTCCGGTGGGTTGGTCACACCATCCGGATGCCAGGACACCGATTGCCTCGTCAGATGCTTTATGGTCAGCTCCTTTCAGCCAGCAGAAAGCCCGGAGGACAAAAGCTGAGGTACAAAGACCAACTGAAAGGGATATTGAAGAGGTGCAACATCAAACCCCACGAACTTGAGACAGCTGCAGCCAATCGATCGCTGTGGCGTTTGCTGTGCCATGACGGGGTCATGTATCTGGAGGAGTGTCGGAACCAACACCGGAGGGATCAGCGGAGGCGAAGACACCACCCTGCAGTTCCAGAACCATCCCAGCCCCCTGATCCAGGCCTGACATGTCCCCACTGTGGCAGGACGTGTGGTTCCAGGATCGGACTTCATAGTCATATGGCGTGGCATCGTCGCCAGCAACGATAGCCACCGACCAGAGCAACAAAATGGAAGCTACGTCATCTTCGACTACGATGGACCGCCTAAGCATATGTGTGTATATATATATGTGTATTTATATATGTGTATATATATATATATATATATATATATATATATATATAATTGTAGTTTTTCCACACAGAAAATATTACAAAAAATAAATATAAATGGCAAATTTAAAAGATTAATAGACCTTGAACATCACTTTTACCTTTACTGAAGACTGTACTGAATGTATATATATATATATATATATATATATATATATATATATATATATATATATATATATATATATATATATATATTACCAAATAGTAGCCCGGGCGTTTATTTCACAAAATGCACAAGGCTTTTATTTATTTTTGCACCAGCCTGCACCAGGCCATTATTTGGTTACAATGGTTACTGTCCAGTATTTTTTTTGTCGTACAAAAAACTTTAAATGTAAAAGCTATTGTAAACATACAAACAAAAAGACAAGAGATCAACAAGGCCTCAACACAGCAGTAATTGTCAAATAAAATACCAATACTAAAAAGAAATAAAGCAACCTACCGGGAAAAATAAAATTATGGTACCAAGTACTCAAGTATAAAACCCACCATCAAAACAGAACAATAATACTGTCACTTAAATCAAATAAAGGCTACAGTACTCCAAGTTTTAAATAAAGCAGCATACAGGAAAAATAAAATGATGGTACCAAGTACTCTATAAAACCATCAAAACAATAATACTGCAGCAAACGTAACCCCAGTAGCATTTTAATCTAAATTATGCAAATAACAGCCCATGGGCGGTTATTAGGAAGAGGTGGTTAATTCGCAAAATGGGGTCAGACCCCAGGCAGCTATTAGGACATGGGCGGTTATTTGCCCAAGGGCGTTTATTTGGTAATATGCGGTATATATAGAATTGTAGTTCTTCCACACAGAAAATATTGCAACAAAATAAATATAAATGGTAAATTTAAAAGAATAAATAAACATTGAACATCACTTTTACCTTTACTGAAGACTCTTGTTGGCGAGTGTCAGAGAAGGAGAAGTCGACGCTTTCCTTCATCAAAGTGCTGGCACTCGCAACTTTATTAGGCCCCAGGGTGACTTATTTTGCAGTTATAATCTGGAAGAAGAAAAAAAGTGCAGAGACTGAGTAAACAACATGTGGGATGCTTTGTTTTTTTCTCTTTTGTTTGTTTGTTTCACACAGTGTTAGGCCCGAGGACAACCACGACAGTTTGGCCTAAGATTCATACTTGCCAACCCTCCCGAATTTTCCGGGAGACTCCCGAAATTCAGCGCCTCTCCCGAAAACCTCCCGGTACAAATATTCTCCCGAAAATCTCCCGATTTTCAGCCGGAGCTGGAGGCCACGCCCCCTCCAGCTCCATGCGGACCTGAGTGAGGACAGCCTTTTTTTATGACAGGAGGACAACAGGGTGACAAGAACTAAATCATCCAGACTAGAGATAAATTGCATTATTATGTTTATCTTACCTAAAAATAAATATATTTATTAATTACAAAAAAAACTAAATACATTTTTATTATATTTTGCTAAAAACATCAAAATTAATTGTGTTTTTATTTGTATTTTTTCTGACTCCTTATTACATCCAGCCATAGAATTATACATTAAAATAAACATATGAAATTTTAAATGATCATAATAATTCATTTAAAATGACCATATTTAATTATTAAAATAATTGCTTGTTTATCAACAACGTTAGCATTTTATTCATTACATTTTGAAGCTCTCAGAAGCCAAGTTATGTTATATCCTTAATATTTATTTATGCAAGTTTGAAGTATCAATTATCTAAACACAGTTTTGTTTGCATATTTTCAGGATATATATATATACATATATATATATATATATATATATATACACAGGTAAAAGCCAGTAAATTAGAATATTTTGAAAAACTTGATTTATTTCAGTAATTGCATTCAAAAGGTGTAACTTGTACATTATATTTATTCATTGCACACAGACTGATGCATTCAAATGTTTATTTCATTTAATTTTGATGATTTGAAGTGGCAACAAATGAAAATCCAAAATTCCGTGTGTCACAAAATTAGAATATTACTTAAGGCTAATACAAAAAAGGGATTTTTAGAAATGTTGGCCAACTGAAAAGTATGAAAATGAAAAATATGAGCATGTACAATACTCAATACTTGGTTGGAGCTCCTTTTGCCTCAATTACTGCGTTAATGCGGCGTGGCATGGAGTCGATGAGTTTCTGGCACTGCTCAGGTGTTATGAGAGCCCAGGTTGCTCTGATAGTGGCCTTCAACTCTTCTGCATTTTTGGGTCTGGCATTCTGCATCTTCCTTTTCACAATACCCCACAGATTTTCTATGGGGCTAAGGTCAGGGGAGTTGGCGGGCCAATTTAGAACAGAAATACCATGGTCCGTAAACCAGGCACGGGTAGATTTTGCGCTGTGTGCAGGCGCCAAGTCCTGTTGGAACTTGAAATCTCCATCTCCATAGAGCAGGTCAGCAGCAGGAAGCATGAAGTGCTCTAAAACTTGCTGGTAGACGGCTGCGTTGACCCTGGATCTCAGGAAACAGAGTGGACCGACACCAGCAGATGACATGGCACCCCAAACCATCACCCAACCATGCAAATTTTGCATTTCCTTTGGAAATCGAGGTCCCAGAGTCTGGAGGAAGACAGGAGAGGCACAGGATCCACGTTGCCTGAAGTCTAGTGTAAAGTTTCCACCATCAGTGATGGTTTGGGGTGCCATGTCATCTGCTGGTGTCGCCCCACCTCCCGAAATCGGAGGTCTCAAGGTTGGCAAGTATGCTAAGATTTGATCAAAAAGTGAGGCTTATGTGAGGCCACAATAGTCCTTTTTGGAGCTCTGCACTCTTACAGTTCATTAGCAATACAGCTCCAGACACACAATGGTATATGTACTCAATTTACTGTCTCCAAAAAGCCTAAAATGAATGTTTTTGGGTGCATTGGGGTAGAAAACTGTGCAAGCCTAGAGAGAACATGCAAACTCTACTCAAAATACTTTTGTCCATTTTGTAAAAAAAAAAAAAAAAAAAGTGCAGTTCACATAGTGGACACAGGATGTAAGTGTTGGTCAAAGAGTTGCCAAGTTAGGAGCAGCTTTGTCACATTTTCCTAAAAGACACAAGGCCTCCGGTCAATGCAACATGTATTTATTCATACAAAACAGGCCCCTGCATGCAAATACAGCTCAAACAAACATTAACAGTTAATGTTTAATTTTTTTTGGGGGGGGGGGTTGTGCCCCACAAGCAAACAAGTGCAAGTTGTCTTGAGTAGAAGAAGACAATTAAAAAAGAATTCCGCCACGTTGACCTTTGTGCTTTCTGTGCCATTTTCACCCCCTGGGGCATGCTGGGAAACAAACATGAACAAGCGTGTGCATACACCTGAGGTGAAGAGTTGCTAATCCACTAAATAAACGGAAAAACCCTTAAGTCACATTTCCTTTCAGTGAGCCTGCACACACAGCTTTGTCTCTTTAGTGTTTAATATATATAAAAACATATTTCTCTATTTAGATTAGGGCTGCTGCTATGGACTATTTTAGTAATCTATTGATTATTTTGTTCTATTAATGGCATAATCAGATTAAACACACTTAATAGCATCAATTGATACTTTAGGGCAGGGGTCACCATGTCGCCCGTAAGGACCAGATGAGTCGCCCGCTGGCCTGTTCTAAAAGAAGCTCAAATAGCAGCACTTACCAGTGAGCTGCCTCTATTTTTTTTAAATTGTATTTATTTACTAGCAAGCTGGTCTCGCTTTGCTCGACATTTTTAATTCTAAGAGAGACAAAACTCAAATAGAATTTGAAAATCCCAGAAAATATTTTAAAGACTTGGTCTTCACTTAATTAAATAAATTCATTTTTTTTTTTTTTTTACTTTGCTTCTTATAACTTTCAGAAAGACAATTTTAGAGAAAAAAATACAACCTTAAAAATGATTTTAGGATTTTTAAACACATATACCTTTTTACTTTTTAAATCCCTTCCTCTTCTTTCCTAACAATTTAAATCAATGTTCAAGTACATTTATTTTTTTTATTGTAAAGAATAATAAATACATTTTAATTTAATTCTTCTGTTTTTTCGACGAAGAATATTTGTGAAATATTTCTTCAAACTTATTATGATTAAAATTCCCAAAAATTATTCTGGCAAATCTAGAAAATCTGTAGAATCAAATTTAAATCTTATTTCAAAGTCTTTTGAATTTCTTTTGAAATTTTTGTTCTGGAAAATCTAGAAGAAATAATGATTTGTCTTTGTTAGAAATATAGCTTGGTCCAATTTGTTATATATTCTAACAAAGTGCAGATTGGATTTTAACCTATTTAAATCATGTCATCAAAATTCTAAAAATTAATCTTAATCAGGAAAAATTACTTATGATGTTCCATACATTATTTTTTTTATTTTTTCAAAAAGATTTGAATTAGCTAGTTTTTCCTCTTCTTTTTTTCAGTTGAATTTTGAAATTTAAAGAGTCGAAATTGAAGATAAACTATGTTTCAAAATTTAATTTTCATTTTTTTTCGTGTTTTCTCCTCTTTTAAACCGTTCAATTAAGTGTTTTTTTTGTTCAATTTGAAAAATGTGCACTTAGAGAAATAAAAAAATAAAGTGTTGCATATTGATATTTATCTGTTTCTATATATATTTATTGTGAGAAATCACTTATGATGTTCCATACATTATTTTTTTTATTTTTTCAAAAATATTTGAATTAGCTAGTTTTTCTCTTCTTTTTTTCGGTTGAATTTTAAAGAGTCGAAATTGAATATAAACTATGTTTCAAAATTTAATTTTCATTTTTTTTCATGTTTTCTCCTCTTTTAAACCGTTCAATTAAGTGTTTTTTTGTTCAATTTGAAAAATGTGCACTTAGAGAAATAAAAAAATAAAGTGTTGCATATTGATATTTATCTGTTTCTATATATATTTATTGTGAGAAATCATTAAAATGATCAGTGTTTCCACAAAGATAAATATCATTAATTATTAATAATAACATAGAGTTAAAGGTAAATTGAGCAAATTGGCTATTTCTGGCAATTTATTTAATTAAGTGTGTATCAAACTGGTAGCCCTTCGCATTAATCAGTACCCAAGAAGTAGCTCTTGGTTTCAAAAAGGTTGGTGACCCCTGCTTTAGGGTAAATAATTATATTCTTTATATAGATGTTTCTGCTTGCCGCAGCCTTCGTTCTTTTTCTAATAAATGCACATCATCAACATGGAAATTGTACTTTTAACTAGTGTGCATTAACAATAATGATAATAATAAATAAATAAAACTTCACTGCCACACCCCACTGCTTTTATTTGCAGCAGCTGTGGGAAAACTGTCCGCGTATTTTAAAGTTCCGGCCACTGCATGCGGTTTAATTGTATTAAATACACTCATTAAACGATTAATCGAAGCGACAAAATAAATAAATCAACTAATTCATCGTTGTAATTACATTTTAGCCCTAATTTGAATCCATGTATAATACCATATGATAGTGGTCCCCATTCAGTGATAAACATTGTAAACTCATGATGGTGTAATTTTTCAGATTTAACCTCAAATACAGTTTTTTTATTGGACAGCAGCAATACATGAATATTTCAAAATAAAGGAAGTAATGAAAACTATTTTTTTTCAGTCGTTTTACAGCAGTTTCCATCAAAACTTGCGCAAGGAAAGACATCAGAGAAGGTGTTGCCTCACTCCATGGCGCTCTTTTTCTTTGTAATATAAATATATTTTTTTGACAGTGTAGTTGCAAATTAGACTGAGACAAACTTTATTGATCGACAAGGGAAATTGTTCCACACAGTAGCTCAGTTTCAAAGGATGGAAAGGATAATGCAGGTATTAAGTAGACAAAAAATGTACCATAGTAGCAATATAAAATATAACATTTTTGTAATATTTACATATTATATATACAGTATACGATATATACTGATATATTATTATATTATATTTTTATATAATATATACAATATATAACACATTATATATATATATATATATATATATATATATATATATATATATATAAACTTAATATATTACATAATATTTTCGTTTCACCTTTGTGTTTTTAAAATGAACCCCATTTATGTGACTTCCTGTTCCTGTGAGCCAGCGGTTCAGCTCAAACTCAAATTTGGTATTTTTATAAATGACTGTAACATATAAATGGTTGTCAATAGAGATGTCCGATAATATCGGACTGCCGATATTATGGGCCGATAAATATATCGGAATTTATCGGTTTCAAAAATATATATGACTTTTTAAAACGCCACTGTGTACACGGACGTAGGGAGAAGTACAGAGCGCCGATAAACCTTAAAGGCACTGCCTTTGCGTGCCGGCCCAATCACATAATATCTACGGCTTTTCACACACACAAGTGAATGCAAGGCATACTTGGTCAACAGCCATACAGGTCACACTGAGGGTGGGCGTATAAACAACTTTAACACTGTTACAAATATGCGCCACACTGTGAACCCACACCAAACAAGAATGACAAACACATTTCGGGAGAACATCCGCACCGTAACACAACATAAACACAACAGAACAAATACCCAGAACCCCTTGCAGCACTAACTCTTCCGGGATACTACAATATACACCCCCCGCTAACCCCCCCCCCCCCCCCCCCCACACACACACACACCTCTATTCCACCCACCTCAACCTCCTCATGCTCTCTCAGGGAGAGCATGTCCCAAATTCCAAGCTGCTGCACTTTGTGACTTCAATAATAAATATGGCAGTGCCATGTTGGCATTTTTGTCCATAACTTGAGTTGATTTATTTTGGAAAACCTTGTTACATTGTTTAATGCATCCAGCGGGGCATCATAACAAAATTAGGCAAAATAATGTGTTCATTCCACCACGGTATCGGTTGATATCGGAATCGGTAATTAAGAGTTGGACAATATCGGATATCGGCAAAAAAGCCATTATTGGACATCTCTAGTTGACAACATTATTATGCTCCAGGCAAAAAAAAAATTCGACATAAATGTCGATTTATGAAAGTAAGGCCTACATTTTCTAATTGGCTTAATGGTTTACAATTGTCAATCACATTTTGGAAAATGATTAAGAGTACAAAAGCCCTTAAATTGATATTCTTGTTTAAAGTATTGTAGTCAGCTGGAGGCGTGTCTTAATGAAATTAAACAATGGATGTCCGCTAACTTCTTGCAACTCAACGCCAAGAAAACGGAAATGCTGATTATCGGTCCTGCTAAACACCGACATTTATTTAATAATACCACCTTAACATTTGACAACCAAACAATTACACAAGGAGAATCAGTAAAGAATCTGGGTATTATCTTCCACCCAACTCTCTCCTTTGAATCACACATTAAGAGTGTTACTAAAACAGCCTTCTTTCATCTCCGTAATATCGCTAAAATTTGTTCTATTTTATCCACTAGCGACGCTGAGATCATTATTCATGCGTTCGTTACGTCTCGTCTCGACTACTGTAACGTATTATTTTCGGGTCTCCCTATGTCTAGCATTAGAAGATTACAATTGGTACAAAATGCGGCTGCTAGACTTTTGACAAGAACAAGAAAGTTTGATCATATTACGCCTATACTGGCTCACCTGCACTGGCTTCCTGTGCACTTAAGATGTGACTTTAAGGTTTTACTACTTACGTATAAAATACTACACGGTCTAGCTCCATCCTATCTTGTCGATTGCATTGTACCATATGTCCCGGCAAGAAATTTGCGTTCAAAGAACTCCGGCTTATTAGTGATTCCCAGAGCCCAAAAAAAGTCTGCGGACTATAGAGCGTTTTCTATTCGGGCTCCAGTACTATGGAATGCCCTCCCGGTAACAGTTAGAGATGCTACCTCAGTAGAAGCATTTAAGTCCCATCTTAAAACTCATTTGTATACTCTAGCCTTTAAATAGCCACCCTGTTAGACCAGTTGATCTGCCGTTTCTTTGCTTTTCTCCTCTGCTCCCCTATTCCTTGTGGAGGGGGGGGGGGGGCACAGGTCCGGTGGCCATGGATGAAGTGCTGGCTGTCCAGAGTCGGGACCCGGGGTCGACCGCTCGCCTGTGCATCGGCTGGGAACATCTCTGCTCTGCTGACTCGTCTCCGCTCGGGATGGTGTCCTGCTGGCCCCACTATGGACTGGACTCTCACTATTATGTTAGATCCACTATGGACTGGACTCTCACACTATTATGTTAGATCCACTATGGACTGGACTCTTACTATTATGTTAGATCCACTATGGACTGGACTCTCACACTATTATGTTAGATCCACTATGGACTGGACTCTTACTATTATGTTAGATCCACTATGGACTGGACTCTCACACTATTATGTTAGATCCACTATGGACTGGACTCTCACTATTATGTTAGATCCACTATGGACTGGACTCTCACTATTATGTTAGATCCACTATGGACTGGACTCTCACTATTATGTTAGATCCACTATGGACTGGACTCTCACACTATAAACTAGATCCACTCCTGCTGGCCCCACTATGGACTGGACTCTCACACTATTATGTTAGATCCACTATGGACTGGACTCTCACACTATTATGTTAGATCCACTATGGACTGGACTCTTACTATTATGTTGGATCCACTATGGACTGGACTCTCACACTATTATGTTAGATCCACTATGGACTGGACTCTCACACTATTATGTTAGACCCACTCGACATCCATTGCTTTCGGTCTCCCCTAGAGGGGGGGGGGGGTTACCCACATATGCGGTCCTCTCCAAGGTTTCTCATAGTCATTCACATCGACGTCCCACTGGGGTGAGTTTTTCCTTGCCCTTATGTGGGCTCTGTACCGAGGATGTCGTTGTGGCTTGTGCAGCCCTTTGAGACACTTGTGATTTAGGGCTATATAAATAAACATTGATTGATTGATTGAAAGTGATTTAGGTAGCCCTTTTTGTCTTTTAAAATAATTAATTTTTTGTATTATTATTATTTATTATATTTAATACTCTTATCTGTATTTGCTTTTGTTTTTCTTTCTTTGATGTTGACAGAGCCTTGACTTTTGTGTGAATTATAAATTTATGTTTGTTGTTCAATAAAAAAAAAAAATTCAAAAAAAGAAAGAAAAAGAAAAAGTTGTAAATTAATGTATTACATAACATTTTCGTATAACTTTTGTGTTTTTAAAATGAACCCCATTCATGTGACTTCCTGTTCCTGTGAGCTCGCGGTTCAGATCAAACTCAAATTTGCTATTTTATAAACGACTGTAACATAGAAATGGTTGTCAACATTATTATGCTCCAGGCAAAAAATTTTCGACATAAATGTCGATTTATGAAAGCAAGGTCTACATTTTCTAATTGGCTTAATGTGTTACAATTATCAATCAAATCTTGGAGGATGATTAAGAGTACAAAAGCCCTTAAATTTATATCTTTGTTTAAAGTGATTTAGGTAGCCCCTTTTGTCTTTTTTTTTTTAAATTTAATTTAATTTTTTGTATTATTATTATTTATTATATTTAATACTCTATCTGTGTTTGCTTTTGTTTTTGATGTTGAAAGTGCCTTGACTTTTGTGTGAATTATAAATGTATGTTTGTTGTTCAATTAAAAAAAAAGAAAGAAAAATAAAAAGTTGTAAATGAATATATTACATAACATTTTCGTAACCTTTGTGTTTTTAAAATGAACCCCATTTATGTGACAGATCAAACTCAAATTTGGTATTTTTTATAAACGACTGTAACATAGAAATGGTTGTCAACATTATTATGCTCCAAGCAAAAAAATGTCGACATAAATGTCAGTTTATGAAAGAAAAGCCTACATTTTCTAATTGGCTTAATGGGTTACAATTATCAATCAAATCTTGGAGGATGATTAAGAGTACAAAAGCCCTTAAATTGATATCCTTGTTAAAAAAAGATTTAATGTGATTTAGGCAGCCCTTTTTGTCTTTTTTTTTTTTTTATATTTAATTTTTTTTAGTCATTATTATTTATTATATTTAATACTCTATCTGTATTTGCTTTTGTTTTCTTTCCTTGATGTTGAAAGTGCCTTGACTTTTGCGTGAATTATAAATGTATGTTTGTTGTTCAATTTAAAAAAAAGAAAAAAAAGAAAGAAAAAGAAAAAGTTGTAAATTAATATATTACATAACATTTTCGTAACCTTTGTGTTTTTAAAATGAACCCCATTTATGTGACAGATCAAACTCAAATTTGGTATTTTTTATAAACGACTGTAACATAGAAATGGTTGTCAACATTATTATGCTCCAAGCAAAAAAATTTCGACATAAATGTCAATTTATGAAAGAAAAGCCTACATTTTCTAATTGGCTTAATGGGTTACAATTATCAATCAAATCTTGGAGGATGACTAAGAGTACAAAAGCCCTTAAATTGATATCCTTGTTAAAAATAGATTTAATGTGATTTAGGTAGCCCTTTTTGTCTTTTTAAAAAAAAAAAATTATATTTAATTTTTTTTAGTCATTATTATTTTTTATATTTAATACTCTATCTGTATTTGCTTTTGTTTTCTTTCCTTGATGTTGAAAGTGCCTTGACTTTTGTGTGAATTATAAATGCATGTTTGTTGTTCAATTAAAAAAAAAGAAAGAAAAATAAAAAGTTGTAAATTAATATATTACATTACATTTTCGTAACCTTTGTGTTTTTAAAATGAACCCCATTTATGTGACAGATCAAACTCAAATTTGGTATTTTTTATAAACGACTGTAACATAGAAATGGCTGTCAACATTATTATGCTCCAAGCAAAAAAATGTCGACATAAATGTCAGTTTATGAAAGAAAAGCCTACATTTTCTAATTGGCTTAATGGGTTACAATTATCAATCAAAGGATAATCTTGAAGGATGATTAAGAGTACAAAAGCCCTTAAATTGATATCCTTGTTAAAAAGAGATTTAATGTGATTTAGGTAGCCCTTTTTGTCTTTTTTGTTTTTATATTTAATTTTTTTAGTCATTATTTTTTATATTTAATACTCTATCTGTATTTGCTTTTGTTTTCTTTCCTTGATGTTGAAAGTGCCTTGACTTTTGTGTGAATTATAAATGTATGTTTGTTGTTCATTAAAAACAATTTAAAAAAAAAAAAGTTTAATTGAAAAAAATTACAATTTAAAAAAAGTTGTAAATTATTGTATTACATAACATTTTCGTATAACTTTTATGTTTTTTTAAAATGAAGCGTAATTATGTGACTTCCTGTTCCGGTGAGCCAGCGGTTCCAATCAAACGGTATTAGTGGGCGTGGCTTCCGGGTGTTTTTTTTAATTGGTCCATGGGTTCACATGTGTGAGGCCTGTCACGTGATGCGGAAGTAGCTGTCCCAGCGACTTTTTAATGTAGCTAACATTTATTTTTCGTACATGACTTTTTCTAACGATTAATGAGACATTAGTGCAGTTCTAAACATCGAAATGGTTATACAATAATACGTTTGGGTCACTTTTGTTCAAGAATGAACGAAAAATATTCTTTTTTGGAGGTAAGTAATGTTAGCGCTGCCGCCCACCTACTCACACACATTATGTAACACCGTGCGCGCTCCCGCGTAAAGATGGTGGGGCTTGTTACGTGTCGTTACCAAACATGTAGGAGCCCACGCCTTTTACTCCTCCACGCCGGGAGTCCTTGGCAGCAGTCAGCCGGCGTGTGGGAGCCACCTGTGCCCGCCAGCCTCCTCCATCCGCGGCGCGAGCAGCGGAGGCGGCGCCGTGCGCGCTCCCGACCCAGGCGCGCCGGAGAGCGAGTGCACGTGCACAGTGCAGGGAGAGGAGCCTCGGAAGGTAGACGCGCTTTTACACACACGTCCTTTTTTTTTGGTGTTAATCTTCTTTTTTTTTTTTAACAAAGTCTAAATCTTGGGCGACTACATCAGTGTGCTAACCGGATGTGGGGGCAGTGCCATGCCGACGACATGCTCTTGGATCCAGAAGAGCGGCTGCCTTCGGCGGCTTATTAGACCGGCAGAGGACACCCGCAGCAGGTAGGAAGGCAGCTTGAAGACCCTCCATCATAACACACATGTAGAGATACTGCAGGTAGGAAGGCAGCTTGAAGACCCTCCATCATAACACACATGTAGAGATAAAGCAGGTAGGAAGGCAGCTTGAAGACCCTCCATCATAACACACATGTAGAGATATAGCAGGTAGGAAGGCAGCTTGAAGACCCTCCATCATAACACACATGTAGAGATACTGCAGGTAGGAAGGCAGCTTGAAGACCCTCCATCATAACACACATGTAGAGATACAGCAGGTAGGAAGGCAGCTTGAAGACCCTCCTTCATAACACACATGTAGAGATACTGAAGGCAGCTTGAAGACCCTCCATCATAACACACATGTAGAGATACAGCAGGTAGGAAGGCAGCTTGAAGACCCTCCTTCATAACACACATGTAGATATACTGCAGGTAGGAAGGCAGCTTGAAGACCGTCCATCATAACACACATGTAGAGATACAGCAGGTAGGAAGGCAGCTTGAAGACCCTCCATCATAACACATATGTAGAGATACAGCAGGTAGGAAGGCAGCTTGAAGACCCTCCATCATAACAGACATATAAAGATACTGCAGGTAGGAAAGCAGCTTGAAGACCCTCCATCATAACACACATGTAGAGATACTGCAGGTAGGAAGGCAGCTTGACGACCCTCCTTCATAACACACATGTAGAGATACAGCAGGTAGGAAGGCAGCTTGAAGACCCTCCTTCATAACACACATGTAGAGATACTGAAGGTAGGAAGGCAGCTTGAAGACCCTCCATCATAACACACATATAAAGATACTGCAGGTAGGATGGCAGCTTGAAGACCCTCCTTCATAACACACATGTAGAGATACTGCAGGTAGGAAGTTAGCTTGAAGACCCTCCATCAGGTAGGAAGGCAGCTTGAAGACCCTCCATCATAACACACATGTAGAGATACTGCAAGTAGGAAGGCAGCTTGAAGACCCTCCATCATAACACACATGTAGAGATACTGCAGGTAGGAAGGCAGCTTGAAGACCCTCCATCATAATACACATGTAGAGATACAGCAGGTAGGAAGGCAGCTTGAAGACCCTCCATCATAACACACATGTAGAGAATACTGCAGGTAGGAAGGCAGCTCGAAGACCCTCCATCATAACACACATGTAGAGATACTGCAGGTAGGAAGGCAGCTTGAAGACCCTCCATCATAACACACATGTAGAGATACTGCAGGTAGGAAGGCAGCTTGAAGACCCTCCATCATAACACACTTGTAGAGATACTGCAGGTAGGAAGGCAGCTTGAAGACCCTCCATCATAACACACATGTAGAGATACAGCAGGTAGAAAGGCAGCTTGAAGACCCTCCATCATAACACAAATGTAGAGAATAATGCAGGTAGGAAGGCAGCTTGAAGACCCTCCATTATAACATACATGTAGAGATACTGAAGGCAGCTTGAAGACCCTCCATCATAACACACATGTAGAGATACAGCAGGTAGGAAGGCAGCTTGAAGACCGTCCATCATAACACACATGTAGAGATACAGCAGGTAGGAAGGCAGCTTGAAGACCCTCCATCATAACACACATGTAGAGATACTGCAGGTAGGAAGGCAGCTTGAAGACCGTCCATCATAACACACATGTAGAGATACTGCAGGTAGGAAGGCAGCTTGAAGACCCTCCATCATAACACACATGTAGAGATACTGCAAGTAGGAAGACATCTTGAAGACCCTCCATCATAACACACATGTAGAGATACAGCAGGTAGGAAGGCAGCTTGAAGACCCTCCATCATAACACAAATGTAGAGAATAATGCAGGTAGGAAGGCAGCTTGAAGACCCTCCATCATAACACAAATGTAGAGAATAATGCAGGTAGGAAGGCAGCTTGAAGACCCTCCATCATAACACACATGTAGAGATACTGCAGGTAGGAAGGCAGCTTGAAGCACTCCATCATAACACACATGTAGAGATACTGCAGGTAGGAAGGCAGCTTGAAGACCGTCCATCATAACACACATGTAGAGATACAGCAGGTAGGAAGGCAGCTTGAAGACCGTCCATCATAACACACATGTAGAGATACAGCAGGTAGGAAGGCAGCTTGAAGACCCTCCATCATAACACATGTAGAGATACAGCAGGTAGGAAGGCAGCTTGAAGACCCTCCATCAGAACACACATGTAGAGATACTGCAGGTAGGAAGGCAGCTTGAAGACCCTCCTTCATAACACACATGTAGAGATATAGCAGGTAGGAAGGCAGCTTGAAAACCCTCCTTCATAACACACATGTAGAGATACAGCAGGTAGGAAGACATCTTGAAGACCCTCCTTCATAACACACATGTAGAGATACAGCAGGTAGGAAGGCAGCTTGAAGACCCTCCATCATAACACACATGTAGAGATACAGCAGGTAGGAAGGCAGCTTGAAGACCCTCCTTCATAACACACATGTAGAGATACAGCAGGTAGGAAGGCAGCTTGAAGACCCTCCATCATAACACACATGTAGAGATATAGCAGGTAGGAAGGCAGCTTGAAGACCCTCCTTCATAACACACATGTAGAGATACAGCAGGTAGGAAGGCAGCTTGAAGACCCTCCATCATAACACACATATAAAGATACTGCAGGTAGGATGGCAGCTTGAAGACCCTCCATCATAACACACATGTAGAGATACTGCAGGTAGGAAGGCAGCTTGAAGACCCTCCATCATAACACACATGTAGAGATACAGCAGGTAGGAAGGCAGTTTGAAGACCCTCCATCATAACACACATGTAGAGATACAGCAGGTAGGAAGGCAGCTTGAAGACTCTCATATAGCAGGTAGGAAGGCAGCTTGAAGCACTCCATCATAACACACATGTAGAGATACTGCAGGTAGGAAGGCAGCTTGAAGACCGTCCATCATAACACACATGTAGAGATACAGCAGGGAGGAAGGCAGCTTGAAGACCCTCCATCATAACACATATGTAGAGATACAGCAGGTAGGAAGGCAGCTTGAAGACCCTCCATCATAACACACATGTAAAGATACCGCAGGTAGGAAGGCAGCTTGAAGACCCTCCATCATAACACACATGTAGAGATACAGCAGGTAGGAAGGCAGCTTGAAGACCCTCCATCATAACACACATGTAGAGATACTGCAGGTAGGAAGGCAGCTTGACGACCCTCCTTCATAACACACATGTAGAGATACAGCAGGTAGGAAGGCAGCTTGAAGACCCTCCGTCATAACACACATGTAGAGATACAGCCGGTAGGAAGGCAGCTTGAAGACCTCCATCATAACACACATGTAGAGATACAGCAGGTAGGAAGGCAGCTTGAAGACCCTCCATCATAACACACATGTAGAGATACTGCAGGTAGGAAGGCAGCTTGAAGACCCTCCTTCATAACACACATGTAGAGATATAGCAGGTAGGAAGGCAGCTTGTAAACCCTCCTTCATAACACACATGTAGAGATACAGCAGGTAGGAAGACATCTTGAAGACCCTCCTTCATAACACACATGTAGAGATACAGCAGGTAGGAAGGCAGCTTGAAGACCCTCCATCATAACACACATGTAGAGATACAGCAGGTAGGAAGGCAGCTTGAAGACCCTCCTTCATAACACACATGTAGAGATACAGCAGGTAGGAAGGCAGCTTGAAGACCCTCCATCATAACACACATGTAGAGATATAGCAGGTAGGAAGGCAGCTTGAAGACCCTCCTTCATAACACACATGTAGAGATACAGCAGGTAGGAAGGCAGCTTGAAGACCCTCCATCATAACACACATATAAAGATACTGCAGGTAGGATGGCAGCTTGAAGACCCTCCATCATAACACACATGTAGAGATACTGCAGGTAGGAAGGCAGCTTGAAGACCCTCCATCATAACACACATGTAGAGATACAGCAGGTAGGAAGGCAGCTTGAAGACCCTCCATCAGAACACACATGGAGAGATACTGCAGATAGGAAGGCAGCTTGAAGACCCTCCTTCATAACACACATGTAGAGATACAGCAGGTAGGAAGGCAGCTTGAAGACCCTCCGTCATAACACACATGTAGACATACAGCAGGTAGGAAGGCAGCTTGAAGACCCTCCATCAGAACACACATAGAGAGATACTGCAGATAGGAAGGCAGCTTGAAGACCCTCCGTCATAACACACATGTAGAGATACAGCAGGTAGGAAGGCAGCTTGAAGACCCTCCTTCAGAGATACTGCAGGTAGGAAGGCAGCTTGAAGACCCTCCATCATAACACATATGTAGAGATACAGCAGGTAGGAAGGCAGCTTGAAGACCCTCCATAACACACATGTAGGAAGGCAGCTTGAAGACCCTCCATCATAACACACATGTAGACATACAGCAGGTAGGAAGGCAGCTTGAAGACCCTCCATCAGAACACACATAGAGAGATACTGCAGATAGGAAGGCAGCTTGAAGACCCTCCTTCATAACACACATGTAGAGATACAGCAGGTAGGAAGGCAGCTTGAAGACCCTCCTTCAGAGATACTGCAGGTAGGAAGGCAGCTTGAAGACCCTCCATCATAACACATATGTAGAGATACAGCAGGTAGGAAGGCAGCTTAAAGACCCTCCATCATAACACACATATAAAGATACTGCAGGTAGGAAGGCAGCTTGAAGACCCTCCATTATAACACACATGTAGAGATACTGCAGGTAGGAAAGCAGCTTGAAGACCCTCCATCATAACACACATGTAGAGATACCGCAGGTAGGAAGGCAGCTTGAAGACCCTCCATCATAACACACATGTAGAGATACCACAGGTAGGAAGGCAGCTTGAAGACCCTCCATCATAACACACATGTAGAGATACAGCAGGTAGGAAGGCAGCTTGAAGACCCTCCATCATAACACACATGTAGAGATACAGCAGATAGGAAGGCAGCTTGAAGACCCTCCATCATAACACAAATGTAGAGAATAATGCAGGTAGGAAGGCAGCTTGAAGACCCTCCATCATAACACACATGTAGAGATACTGCAAGTAGGAAGACATCTTGAAGACCCTCCTTCATAACACACATGTAGAGATACAGCAGGTAGGAAGGCAGCTTGAAGACCCTCCATCATAACACACATGTAGAGATACTGCAGGTAGGAAGGCAGCTTGAAGACCCTCCATCATAACACACATGTAGAGATACTGCAGGTAGGAAGGCAGCTTGAAGACCCTCCATCATAACACACATGTAGAGATACAGCAGGTAGGAAGGCAGCTTGAAGACTCTCCATCATAACACACATGTAGAGATACAGCAGGTAGGAAGGCAGCTTGAAGACCCTCCGTCATAACACACATGTAGAGATGCAGCAGGTAGGAAGGCAGCTTGAAGACTCTCATATAGCAGGTAGGAAGGCAGCTTGAAGCACTCCATCATAACACACATGTAGAGATACCGCAGGTAGGAAGACAGCTTGAAGACCCTCCATCATAACACACATGTAGAGATACAGCAGGTAGGAAGGCAACTTGAAGACCCTCCATCATAACACACATGTAGAGATACAGCAGGTAGGAAGGCAGCTTGAAGACCCTCCATCATAACACACATGTAGAGATACTGCAGGTAGGAAGGCAGCTTGAAGACCCTCCATCATAACACACATGTAGAGATACTGCAGGTAGTAGGAAGGCAGCTTGAAGACCCTCCATCATAACACAAATGTAGAGAATAATGCAGGTAGGAAGGCAGCTTGAAGGCCCTCCATCATAACACACATGTAGAGATACAGCAGGTAGGAAGGCAGCTTGAAGACCCTCCATTATAACACACATGTAGAGATACTGCAGGTAGGAAGGCAGCTTGAAGACCCTCCATCATAACACACATGTAGAGATACTGCAGGTAGGAAGGCAGCTTGAAGACCCTCCATCATAACACACATGTAGAGATACTGCAGGTAGGAAGGCAGCTTGAAGACCCTCCATCATAACACACATGTAGAGATACTGCAGGTAGGAAGGCAGCTTGAAGACCCTCCATCATAACACACATGTAGAGATACTGCAGGTAGGAAGGCAGCTTGAAGACCCTCCATCATAACACACATGTAGAGATACTGCAGGTAGTAGGAAGGCAGCTTGAAGACCCTCCATCATAACACAAATGTAGAGAATAATGCAGGTAGGAAGGCAGCTTGAAGGCCCTCCATCATAACACACATGTAGAGATACAGCAGGTAGGAAGGCAGCTTGAAGACCCTCCATTATAACACACATGTAGAGATACTGCAGGTAGGAAGGCAGCTTGAAGACCCTCCATCATAACACACATGTAGAGATACTGCAGGTAGGAAGGCAGCTTGAAGACCCTCCATCATAACACACATGTAGAGATACTGCAGGTAGGAAGGCAGCTTGAAGACCCTCCATCATAACACACATGTAGAGATACTGCAGGTAGGAAGGCAGCTTGAAGACCCTCCATCATAACACACATGTAGAGATACTGCAGGTAGGAAGGCAGCTTGAAGACCCTCCATCATAACACACATGTAGAGATACTCCAGGTAGGAAGGCAGCTTGAAGACCCTCCATCATAACACACATGTAGAGATACTGCAGGTAGGAAGGCAGCTTGAAGACCCTCCATCATAACACACATGTAGAGATACTGAAGGCAGCTTGAAGACCCTCCATCATAACACACATGTAGAGATACAGCAGGTAGGAAGGCAGCTTGAAGACCCTCCTTCATAACACACATGTAGAGATACAGCAGGTAGGAATGCAGCTTGAAGACCCTCCATCATAACACACATGTAGAGATACTGAAGGCAGCTTGAAGACCCTCCATCATAACACACATGTAGAGATACAGCAGGTAGGAAGGCAGCTTGAAGACCCTCCTTCATAACACACATGTAGAGATACAGCAGGTAGGAAGGCAGCTTGAAGACCCTCCATCATAACACACATGTAGAGATACAGCAGGTGGGAAGGCAGCTTGAAGACCCTCCATCATAACACACATGTAGAGATATAGCAGGTAGGAATGCAGCTTGAAGACCCTCCATCATAACACACATGTAGAGATACTGAAGGCAGCTTGAAGACATTCCATCATAACACACATGTAGAGATACAGCAGGTAGGAAGGCAGCTTGAAGACCCTCCTTCATAACACACATGTAGAGATACAGCAGGTAGGAATGCAGCTTGAAGACCCTCCATCATAACACACATGTAGAGATACTGAAGGCAGCTTGAAGACATTCCATTATAACACACATGTAGAGATACAGCAGGTAGGAAGGCAGCTTGAAGACCCTCCATCATAACACACATGTAGAGATACAGCAGGTAGGAAGGCAGCTTGAAGACCCTCCATCATAACACACATGTAGAGATATAGCAGGTAGGAAGGCAGCTTGAAGACCCTCCATCATAACACACATGTAGAGATACTGCAAGTAGGAAGACATCTTGAAGACCTTCCTTCATAACACACATGTAGAGATATAGCAGGTAGGAAGGCAGCTTAAAGACCCTCCATCATAACACACATGTAGAGATACTGCAAGTAGGAAGGCAGCTTGAAGACCCTCCATCATAACACACATGTAGAGATACTGCAGGTAGGAAGGCAGCTTGAAGACCCTCCATCATAACACACATGTAGAGATACAGCAGGTAGGAAGGCAGCTTGAAGACCCTCCTTCATAACACACATGTAGAGATACAGCAGGTAGGAAGGCAGCTTGAAGACCCTCCATCATAACACACATGTAGAGATACTGCCGGTATGAAGGCAGCTTGAAGACCCACCATCATAACACACATGTAGAGATACTGCAGGTAGGAAGGCAGCTTGAAGACCCTCCTTCATAACACACATGTAGAGATACTGCAGGTAGGAAGGCAGCTTGAAGACCCTCCATCATAACACACATGTAGAGATACAGCAGGTAGGAAGGCAGATTGAAGACCCTCCATTATAACACACATGTAGAGATACAGCAGGTAGGAAGGCAGCTTGACCACCCTCCTTCATAACACACATGTAGAGATACAGCAGGTAGGAAGGCAGCTTGAAGACCCTCCATCATAACACACATGTAGAGATACTGCAGGTAGGAAGGCAGCTTGAAGACCCTCCATCATAACACACATGTAGAGATACTGCAGGTAGGAAGACAGCTTGAAGACCCTCCATCATAACACACATGTAGAGATACTGCAGGTAGGAAGGCAGCTTGAAGACCCTCCATCATAACACACATGAGATACAGCAGGTAGGAAGGCAGCTTGAAGACCCTCCATCATAACACACATGTAGAGATACTGCAGGTAGGAAGGCAGCTTGAAGACCCTCCTTCATAACACACATGTAGAGATACAGCAGGTAGGAAGGCAGCTTGAAGACCCTCCATCATAACACACATGTAGAGATACTGCAGGTAGGAAGGCAGCTTGAAGACCCTCCATCATAACACAAATGTAGAGATACTGCAGGTAGGAAGACATCTTGAAGACCTTCCTTCATAACACACATGTAGAGATACAGCAGGTAGGAAGGCAGCTTGAAGACCCTCCATCATAACACACATATAAAGATACTGCAGGTAGGAAGGCAGCTTGAAGACCCTCCTTCATAACACACATGTAGAGAATACTACAGTGCACAAAGTAGCAAGCTCCAGGCTAGAGTGTATGGGGAGGGGGTCAACAGCTGTTGCGTATGAACCACAGGTCAGAGTCCACCTGCAGGAAATGTTCCCCAGTTAAAAGAACTAGTAACTACCAGTTGAAACCTACCAGGCCTGAATAAAACCGGTCGATGCGAAATGTTTTTTTTTTTCACTGATGTTTTTGCAGTGTGTTTTATTGCTAACATGCTCCTATAGTCACCCTACGGCAGGGGTCGACAACACAAAATGTTGAAAGAGCCATATTGGACCAGATATAAAAAAAAATCTGTCTGGAGCTGCAAAAAATTAAAAGTCTTATATAAGTGTTATAATGAAGGCAACACATGACGTAAGTGTCTGTATTAGCTACAGTAGCCTACTATCAAAATGACTTTAAAAGCCTTATATAAGTGTTATAATGAAGACAACACATTTTGTAAGTGTCTATATTAGCTATGTTAGCCTACTATCAAAATGACTTTAAAAGCCTTATATAAGTGTTATGATGAAGGCAACACATGTAAGTGTCTATATTGGCCTACTATCAAAAATACTTTAAAAGCCTTATATAAGTGTTATAATGAAGACAACACATGACGTAAGTGTCTATATTAGCTACATTAGCCTACTATCAAAATGACTTTAAAAGCCTTATATAAGTGTTATAATGAAGGCAACACATGATGTAAGTGTCTATATTAGCTGTATTAGCCTACTATCAAAATGACTTTAAAAGCCTTATATAAGTGTTATGATGAAGGCAACACATGATGTAAGTGTCTATATTGGCCTACTATCAAAAATACTTTAAAAGTGTTGTATAAGTGTTATGATGAAGACAACACATGACGTAAGTGTCTATATTAGCTACATTAGCCTACTATCAAAATGACTTTAAAAGCCTTATATAAGTGTTATAATGAAGGCAACACATGATGTAAGTGTCTATATTAGCTACATTAGCCTACTATCAAAATGACTTTAAAAGCCTTATATAAGTGTTATAATGAAGGCAACACATGATGTGTCTATATTATCTATATTAGCCAACTATCAAAATTATTTTAAGTCTTATATAAGTGTTATAATGAAGGCAACACATGATGTAAGTGTCTATATTAGCTGTATTAGCCTACTATCAAAATGACTTTAAAAGCCTTATATAAGTGTTATAATGAAGACAACACATTTTGTAAGTGTCTATATTAGCTATGTTAGCCTACTATCAAAATGACTTTAAAAGCCTTATATAAGTGTTATGATGAAGGCAACACATGTAAGTGTCTATATTGGCCTACTATCAAAAATACTTTAAAAGTGTTGTATAAGTGTTATAATGAAGACAACACATGACGTAAGTGTCTATATTAGCTACATTAGCCTACTATCAAAATGACTTTAAAAGCCTTATATAAGTGTTATAATGAAGGCAACACATGATGTAAGTCTCTATATTGACCTACTATCAAAAATACTTTAAAAGTGTTGTATAAATGTTATAATGAAGGCAACACATGATGTAAGTGTCTATATTAGCCTTATTAGCCTACTATCAAAATGACTTTAAAAGCCTTATGTAAGTGTTATAATGAAGGCAACACATGATGTAAGTGTCTATATTAGCTATATTAGCTTACTATCAAAATGACTTTAAAAGCCTTATATAAGTGTTATAATGAAGGCAACACATGATGTAAGTGTCTATAACAGTGTTTTCAAACCTTTTTTGAGCCAAGGCACATTTTTTTCATTGAAAAAATGTGGAGGCACACCACCAGCAGAAATCATTAAAAAACAAAACTCAGTTGACAGTAAAAAGTCGTTGTCGAAAGTGTTGGATATGACTTTAAACCATAACATGCATGCATCAATATAGCTCTTGTCTCAAAGTAGGTGTACTGTCACCACCTGTCACATCACGCCCTGACTTATTTGGACTTTTTTGCTGTTTTCCCATGCGTAGTGTTTTAGTTCTTGTCTCGAGCTCCTATTTTGCTGGCTTTTCCTGTTTTGTTGATATTTTCCTGTAGCAGTTTCATGTCTTCCTTTTGAGCGCTATTCCCTGCATCTGCTTTGTTTTAGCAATCAATAATATTTAAGTTGTTGCTATTTTTTTGTGTGGACATTGTTGATTGTCATGTCATGTTGGGATGTACTTTGTGGACGCCGTCTCTGCTCCACACGCTGTAAGTCTTTGCTGTCGTCCAGCAATCTGTTTTTGTTTACTTTGTAGCCAGTTCAGTTTTAGTTTCGTTCTGCATAGACATCCCTAAGCTTCAATGCCTTTTCTTAGCGGAACTCACCTAAGTTTTAATTTAGGTTTAAGCATTAGACACCTTTTTACCTGCACGCTGCCTCCCGCTGTCCTCTGCATATTGTGATCACGACAAACCATCGTCATCTCACACGACGTGTTTACGATATCTACAAATCAATTAGCTTCCTGCTTCCATCTACTGATATAACACGGTTACTCTGCCGAGCTCTAGATAGCACCGATACTCAACAACGGCACATTATTTGCAGATTATAATTACTGGTTTGCAAAAAATATCTTTAACCCAAATACATACCTGCCAACTACTCCGGTTTTCCTGTAATTAGTACGGTTTTCATCAACCTATTCCGGGTTACGGTTGCAGTGATAAAAAATACGGTTTTTCATTAATTAAAAACATTTTTTTTTTTAAAGTTTTATTCACGAAATCGCGTAACAACAATGACAATCGACACTACTTCCCGTAACTTCCTATCGAGCCATTCCGAATGCCATGTGCGAGGCTATTTATAGCACCGCTGCCAAGCACGAGGCACCATGCAGTTGCCATTGTTTCCAAACGAGCGAACGATCATAGAATCAGCCGGAGAAAAATCGCAAACGAGTCTTAAACCGAAAAGAAAACTGCAGTCATTCCGTGAAGAATATTCAAAAGCCTATCCGGGAATAATTATCCGTTCCAAAAAGGGTGAAAACTACGCGAATTGCACCTTGTGCAGACAAGATTTTTCGATCGGACACGGAGGAATTAGCGATGTAAAAGACCACGTTGGGACAAAAGAACACAAGTCTAATGCCGTTGCTAGCGATACAAGTGGAAAACTTTCAACGTTTTTCGTCGCCCAAACAGATTCTTTGGATGTGATAAATGCCGAAGTTTTATTTACGGAGGCAATAATTGAGCATGGACTAGAATAAATTTGGATTTTAGCCACAAAAAGGTAATGACACCAATGTTATCTATTGGAATTGTTTAGTACTGTTATACTGTTAAAAGTGTTTATACTATTTATGCTTTCAAGTCCAAGTTGAAGAAATCTTGTTAAATGTTGACAGCATAACTACCAAAATACAGAAGTATGTCCTTAATATTTTTGCAGTGCTATTTCTGTTGAAAAGTTCAAATGATTACATTAGAGATGTGATGTGCCACTTTTCAAGTGTCTGATGGCTTAAATTAATTTTCATGAATTTTTCATATTTTGAATTCTTTTGAAAGGCTTACAAAAAAAACTACATTTGAATTGTAATTCCATGCTATTGACAGGACTATTAATTTTAATGAAGTTAGCTTACCATGTTTACAGTATGATAATTGTGATATAAATGTGAATTTTAGGCACAGAATATTTTTTACAATTGAACAAGGCAGTAGATTATACAAGCTTGGACAGAAAGTTAATAATGACACCAATTTTTTTTTTTTATGGAATTGTTTAGTACTGTTTTACCATTTGTTTACTGTAAAAAGTGTTTATACTGTTTATACTTTCAATTAACAAATTGAAGTCTTGTGAAAGGTTGACAGGATAACTGGCATTAACTGTCAAAATAATTTCAAACTATTGAAGTTAGCTTACAGAATAAACATGCCAATCAACCCATATGATTTTTGCTGTAATATTTTTGTTTTGAAAAGTCACTGTGACTGATAGAAAAGTGATGGTTTTAGCAACATTTTAACCTGTCTGAATGCTAATAATCATTTTGCGTCGGCCCTGGACCCCCCACCAGGACTTTGTCCTGGACCTACCGGGGCCTGCGGCCCCTGGACCCTGGCTACTAGGTTTTTCTGATTTCAAAAGTTGGCAGGTATGCAAATAGGTGAAATTACATAATCTCCCACGGCACACCAGACTGTATCTCACAGCACACTAGTGTGCCGCGGCACAGTGGTTGAAAAACATTGGTCTATATTAGCCTACTATCAAAGGCTGACGCAAATCTTCGTTCGCTGAAATGTTGTATATACATTTTTATTCTACACATGTTTGCAACATCGGAAATCATTAGTAAAATGGAGGCTTCTCACAGAATGAGATAACTTCTGGAAGTTACTGGCTCAGAATGGCCGAAGGTATAGATGTGTGTCCACTGTCCAAGTTTAAGGAAACGGCAGGCTAATGGATTTTTACAGTCTTTGCGAGCCGGGTAACGTTTGCTGTGGTCTGGAACAACATGGCACACAAACAACTATGAGAAATGCAGCCAATACAGATAATGTGTCGTGAGACATGCAAAAATACATTAAATACACAGAGGACATAAGTAAAGGAAATGAAGTGAGCTCAAATATACCTACAAACGAGGCATAGTGATGCAATATGTACATACAGCTGGCTTAAATAGCATCAATTAGCTTTAAGTCATGGTTTGACCAAATATGCCTGGTAAGCACTCCAGCAAATTAAAAAAATCAACAAAACTCACTTTTGTGCATTCACGTACAGTATAAAAATGTTTGGTGGACAAAATGAGACAAAGGAGTGGCATAAAACACGTCTTTCTGTGGCAGCATTGGAGAAAGTTGCACATGTAAACAAACTACGATGAGTTCAAGGATGACTGAAATTGGTAGGACAAAACGGTGCTCGCCAAATACTCTCATCAGTGAAGCATGTTTAATATAAACAGTGGGATTTCTAACAATTAGGAAGGGTTGTGTCATGTTTGTCCTCCTACAGAAAATATATGCAAACTAAAAATATATTTTTTCCTCATCTTTTTCCATTTTCACACAACTCTAGAGCCGCGGGTTGCTCTCTGGTAATTTCTTAATGACAGGTAAACTAGCATCAAAAGACTGCACAGTTTGAGTGGAGAGCTGCTTCCTATATAACGTGTTCACCTATCGATTACATATTGTACAAAAAAAAAATTCTAGTTAAAATGAAAAATAAGTGTTGTCAAAGTACAGTAGCTCTAATACTGAAATTATAGAAATTTCATATCACTATTATAGTCACCAAAATGATCACAGTTAATATTTTTACCACGGTATTGTTGAATGTGCTCAAAAAGTACTTGTACACACACTGAATCATATCAATGTTTATTGGTATTTTTTGTGACCTATGGAAAATATGGACAAGGAGAAACATACATAAAATGTTGACATTTTCATTTCAAATGTAACCTTCCAATGAGCTATCAAGGCAGAAAGGAAAGGAAATGTCAAAACAACAACAATCAATGTTAACACAATTCAAAAATCACAATAAAAACTATAACCTACAATAACCTCTTTAAATTAAGGTGCATAAATAAGGAATATGTAAGAAATGTGTCATGAATTTTAACAAAATAGTGCAAAGTGTAAAAAAGAAAAACTTGAGAAAAAACAATTTTTTTGCAGGTTTACTGCCAGGAAGTTATGTGTAATTTGGTTTGTTATTCTTATCAAAGTATGAAAATGAATTTATGTTATGAATTAATTATTATTCTCCAGCACCCCCTGCGACCCCGAAAGGGACAAGCGGTGGAAAATGGATGGATGGATTAATTATTATTTATATATTATTGGAGCAAATTTAAAAGTAGCACATTTGTTATCAATCAATCAATCAATGTTTATTTATATAGCCCTGAATCACATTATATTTTGTTCCTTATTTTAGTTGTACAGTCCTGCACTTTAGTTCCTACCTGATGTTGTTTCTGTACATCTGAATGGGGAACAGACGTGGGTTGAAAAGAAACGAAGAGCGTGACCAAGGTCCGTTTGGAAAAAGTCCAAAAAACTGTCGAGGTGACTTTTCCTGTTTTATCGACAATTTCTTTGCTACCTGCAGCACTCATTTTTTACTTTTCAATCAACAGCGAGATGACACAACCAAACTTGATAGTTGATACTGGTACTCGATTGGCTGTTTAGCATGTCCCGCCCATTGCTGACTGACCGTTCCAAAGGCAAGTGCAACCAACTATGCTTCATTCTTTCCCGTTTCCTCCGACCAAAAAATGCATGTTCTTTAAACGTTTTATCGAATGCATTTTAAATTGTTATCGATTACATGTCTATCGCAATATATATTGATATTGTTTTAACGGCCCATCCCTAGTACAAACCCCGTTTCCATATGAGTTGGGAAATTGTGTTAGATGTAAATATAAACGGAATACAATGATTTGCAAATCCTTTTCAACCCATATTCAGTCGAATATGCTACAAAGACAACATATTTGATGTTCAAACTGATAAACATTATTTTTTTTGCAAATAATCATTAACTTTAGAATTTGATGCCAGCAACACGTGACAAAGAAGTTGGGAAAGGTGGCAATAAATACTGATAAAGTTGAGGAATGCTCATCAAACACTTATTTGGAACATCCCACAGGTGAACAGGCAAATTGGGAACAGGTGGGTGCCATGATTGGGTATAAAAGAAGATTCCATGAAATGCTCAGTCATTCACAAACAAAGATGGGGCGAGGGTCACCACTTTGTCAACAAATGCGTGAGCAAATTGTTGAACAGTTTAAGAAAAACCTTTCTCAACCAGCTATTGCAAAGAATTTAGGGATTTCACCATCTACGGTCCGTAATATCATCAAAGGGTTCAGAGAATCTGGAGAAATCACTGCACGTAAGCAGCTAAGCCCGTGACCTTCGATCCCTCAGGCTGTACTGCATCAACAAGCGACATCAGTGTGTAAAGGATATCACCACATGGGCTCAGGAACACTTCAGAAACCCACTGTCAGTAACTAAAGTTGGTCGCTACATCTGTAAGTGCAAGTTAAAACTCTCCTATGCAAGGCGAAAACCGTTTATCAACAACACCCAGAAACGCTGTCGGCTTCGCTGGGCCTGAGCTCATCTAAGATGGACTGATACAAAGTGGAAAAGTGTTCTGTGGTCTGACAAGTCCACATTTCAAATTGTTTTTGGAAACTGTGGACGTCGTGTCCTCCGGACCAAAGAGGAAAAGAACCATCCGGATTGTTATTGGCGCAAAGTGTAAAAGCCAGCATGTGTGATGGTATGGGGGTGTATTAGTGCCCAAGACATGGGTAACTTGCACATCTGTGAAGGCGCCATTAATGCTGAAAGGTACATACAGGTTTTGGAGCAACATATGTTGCCATCCAAGCAACGTTACCATGTACGCCCCTGCTTATTTCAACAATGCCAAGCCACGTGTTACATCAACGTGGCTTCATAGTAAAAGAGTGCGGGTACTAGACTGGCCTGCCTGTAGTCCAGACCTGTCTCCCATTGAAAATGTGTGGCGCATTATGAAGCCTAAAATACCACAACGTAGACCCCCGGACTGTTGAACAACTTAAGCTGTACATCAAGCAAGAATGGGAAAGAATTCCACCTGAGAAGCTTAAAAAATGTGTCTCCTCAGTTCCCAAACGTTTACTGAGTGTTGTTAAAAGGAAAGGCCATGTAACACAGTGGTGAACATGCCCTTTCCCAACTACTTTGGCACGTGTTGCACCCATGAAAGTCTAAGTTAATTATTATTTGCAAAAAAAAAATAAAGTTTATGAGTTTGAACATCAAATATGTTGTCTTTGTAGTGCATTCAATTTAATATGGGTTGAAAAGGATTTGCAAATCATTGTATTCCGTTTATATTTACATCTAACACAATTTCCCAACTCATATGGAAACGGGGTTTGTAGAACTAAAAATGTTTTATCGGCGCAGTCCTAATAGAACTATATTTTTTATCGTAATTATTAAACTAAACACAAAAACACACTTTCATAAAACTTAAACTTATTTAAATTTAGAATTTTCTGGTAATTTTGTAAATCAGATTATTATGTATTAAATTTGTGGTATTGAATTAGAGCTGGACAATTATTTTAATATTAATCTCACCTTCGATTTTGGCTTCTCAAGGGTTGATAAAGCGCTAGCATGGTGAAATCTTACTCTATTTGATCCACTTTTTCAAAATGATTTTAAAAGCAAAATGAAAATGAAAGGTCGGATTCTACGGTTTTATCTTTTCTACTCGCACAATCTAGTTTTAGTCCCGAATGCGAGTAAATTGGTCACACCGTAAATGCCTTGACTCCCACTTAAAACACAGACTAAACTACAAAGCTAAAGCTAGCAAGAACAATCCATACACCCACAACACATCTCATCTGTTTGTGTTGTTGTGAACGACATCATCGTTACATGTCTATTGCAATATATATTGATATTGTTTTAACGGCCCAGCCCTAATAGAAGTAAAAATGTTTTATCGGCCCAGTCCTAATAGAACTAAAACATTTTTTATCGTAATTACTAAACTAAACACAAAAACACACTTTCAAAAACTTACCTTTATTTAAATTTAGAATTTTCTGGTAATTTTGTAAGTCAGATGATTATGTATTAAATTTGTGGTATTGAATTAGAGCGGGACAATTATTTTAATATTAATCTCACTTTCGATTTTGGTTTCTCAAGGGTTGATAAAGCGCTAGCATGGTGAAATCTTACTCTATTTGATCCACTTTTGAAAAATTATTTTAAAAGCAAAATGAAAATGAAAGGTCGGATTCTACGGTTTTATCTTTTCTACTCGCACAATCTAGTTTTAGTCCCGAATGCGAGTAAATTGGTCACACCGTAAATGCCTGACTCCCACTTAAAACACAGACTAAATTACAAAGCTAAAGCTAGCAAGAACAATCCATACACCCACAACACATCTCATCTGTTTGTGTTGTTGTGAACGACATCATCGTTACATGTCTATTGCAATTTATATTGATATTGTTTTAACGGCCCAGCCCTAATAGAAGTAAAAATGTTTTATCGGCCCAGTCCTAATAGAACTAAAACATTTTTTATCGTAATTATTAAACTAAACACAAAAACACACTTTCATAAAACTTACCTTTATTTAAATTTAGAATTGTCTGGTAATTTTGTAAGTCAGATGATTATGTATTAAATTTGTGGTCTTGAATTAGAGCTGGACAATTATTTTAATATTAATCTCACTTTCGATTTTGGCTTCCCAAGGGTTGATAAAGCGCTAGCATGGTGAAATCTTACTCTATTTGATCCACTTTTTAAAAATTATTTTAAAAGCAAAATGAAAATGAAAGGTCGGATTCTACGGTTTTATCTTTTCTACTCGCACAATCTAATTTTAGTCCCGAATGCGAGTAAATTGGTCACACCGTAAATGCCTTGACTCCCACTTAAAACACAGACTAAACTACAAAGCTAAAGCTAGCAAGAACAATCCACACACCCACAACACATCTCATCTGTTTGTGTTGTTGTGAATGACATCATCGTTACATGTCTATTGCAATTTATATTGATATTGTTTTAACGGCCCAGCCCTAATAGAAGTAAAAATGTTTTATCGGCCCAGTCCTAATAGAACTAAAACATTTTTTATCGTAATTATTAAACTAAACACAAAAACACACTTTCATAAAACTTACCTTATTTAAATTTAGAATTTTCTGGTAATTTTGTAAGTCAGATGATTATGTATTAAATTTGTGGTATTGAATTAGAGCTGGACAATTATTTGAATATTAATCTCAATTTCGATTTTGGCTTCTCAAGGGTTGATTTGATCCACTTTTTAAAAATTATTGTAAAAGCAAAATGAGAATGAAAGGTCGGATTCTACGATTTTATCTTTTCTACTCGCACAATCTAATTTTAGTCCCGAATGCGAGTAAATTGATCACACCGTACACTCCTGGACTCCCACTTAAAACACAGACTGAACTACAAAGCTAAAGCTAGCAAGAACAATCCAAACACCCACGCATCTCATCTTTTTGTGTTGTTGTGAACGACATCATCGATTTAAGATCAATGCACACGCAGAACAGCAGTCGCAACTTGAGAGGCTCTAATTTTTTTTTTAACAGCCTCAAGGGTTGTACCCTCAAATAGGGATGTCCCGATCCAGGATTTTGCACTTCCCATCCGATACCGATATTGTTTTTGCACTTCCGATCCGATACCGATACTGACCGATACCGATACTGACCATTACTGGCCTATCCGAGCATGTATTAAAGTTTAAAGTTATTTAGCCTACTTAGTTGTCAGAATCATGTTGAAAAGGGTTTTAGTACTCTTGATAACAACTAGCCAGGTGAATTAGGGGAGTTTGAATAATACACAATGGTTGGTAACAAGAAACTGACCTGTTTATTCAAGGATAAACACAAAATAGACAAAATTATACATGACAAACAGAAATGGCATCATTGAACTAGGGCTGGGCTATATGGCCTTTTTTTTAATATTGCGATATTTTAAAGCCATATTGCAATACACGATATATATCTCGATATTTTGCCTTAGCCTTGAATGAACACTTGATGCATATAATCACAGCAGTATGATGATTCTATGTGTTTTGATTGATTGATTGAGACTTTTATTAGTAGGTTGCACAGTGAAGTACATATTCCGTACAATTGACCACTAAATGGTAACACCCCAATAAGTTTATCAACTTGTTTAAGTTGGGGTCCACTTAAATTGATTCATGATACAGATATATACTATCAGATATATACTATCATCATAATACAGTCATCACACAAGATAATCACATTGAATTATTTACATTATTTATAATCCAGGGTGTGGAGGGGGGTGCCGCATGTAAGTGTCAAAAAGACAGCCAAAAGAGTTTGATATGAGAATAAATCTAAAGTTAAAATATAGGGTAGAAATGCACGCATTTGCAGGAAATGTAGTCTTGATTTTCAAAATTTTCTTTCAAGGCTTGCATGTCTACATTAAAACATTCTTCTTCATATTGCATTAATATATGCTACTTTTAAACTTTCATGCAGAGAAGGAAATCACAACTAAAAAAAATCACTAATTTTTTCATACGGTGTTGATCTGGAAATGTTTGCCTCGGCATTTTGATGGTGTGGACGTGTGGCACCGAATGGAGATAAGCGTCTCGACAGACGTCACAATATTTGAACAATGATGACGAAAACTGTTTTCTCTGTCAAGTCCGTGTGTCGAAAATTGTTATGCGCTTATTTTTTTATTTGATGTTGTGCGTGGCATAGATTTGCCTTGCGCAGAGGACGCTTGAGCAGTGCGTAATTGCGCAGGCGCGCACCTTAGAGGGAACGTTGGTCACACGGCTGCGCTAGCATCACAGCTAACGTTAGCCATGCTGCTACCTCTCTGCTGGGAGAGGGCGTATACGTATGTGACGTATGACGTGACAGTATGTGACGTGTGTAAGAAGGTGCGCTTGCTGTCTGTGAGAGGGAGACACAGAAAAGAGTGAGAAGAGCCTGTCGTGTAATGTCCGCAGCTAAAAGAAACTACGTGAGAATCCACAGACCTGTGGATGTGTTGAAGGTGTGCTGGAAAATGCGGAACGGAAATTAGGGAGCAGCAGAAAAGTGGAATGTATTATTTAAATCGGTGCGTTAGAAAACACGGACCAGAGTTTTTTTTTAAACTGGATCTGGATCGGCATTTTCCCATGCCTTGCCGATACACATTTTTTGGCAAATATCGGCGGCCGATCCGATCCAAATATCGGATCGGGACATCCCTACCCTCAAACAAAGATATATTCTATTCTATTCTATTCTATTCTAAAGGCTTTCTTTATCCAGAGATTTACTCCCTGAGTTTGTAAACATTAACAAAAACGATCCAGAGAATGATTTTGTAATTATAACAATATTTTTTATGTCTCGATCCAATTGTTTTAGTATCATAACATAATGATACTACACAAGGTATTGATATTTTTGGCATCTGGATCGCTCACCCCTACTTTACATTGATGCTGATGCATGCTTAGCCATTCCTTTTCCTTAAGTCCAATTGATCATTATATTTAGAAGAAACTTAGTTTATATTTCACCATGGTAGTGAGGATTAGTACATTAGAAGCAGCTTCTGATCCGGTGTTCTGGCAAGACACACCCTCCTAGAATTTACGCACTTCCTGCACGTGTGCAAGAAGGAATCTGGAAATGTAATTGTGTCTCCCTATGCATTCATCCCTTTTGAAGGAATCTTTCACTCAATACAATATTTAGCCATTTAAACACTGGGACACTGCTGTGGTAAATATCGTCTGTGCTCGGCAGCTCATCAGTCGATCTCCGATCGAAGGAAATATTGATCTGATCACATAATCACGATCTGGACATTTCTAGTAATAATGTTAAAGGGGAACATTATCACCAGACCTATGTAAGCGTCAATATATACCTTGATGTTGCAGAAAAAAGACCATATATTTTTTTAACCGATTTCTGAACTCTAAATGGGTGAATTTTGGCGAATTAAACGCCTTTCTAATATTTGCTCTCGGAGCGATGACGTCACGTTGTGACGTCACATCGGTAAGCAATCCGCCATTTTCTCAAACACAGAGTCAAATCAGCTCTGTTATTTTCCGTTTTTTCGACTGTTTTCCGTAACTTCGAGACATCATGCCTCGTCGGTGTGTTGTCGGAGGGTGTAACAACACGAACAGGGACGGATTCAAGTTGCACCAGTGGCCCAAAGATGCGAAAGTGGCAAGAAATTGGACGTTTGTTCCGCACACTTTACCGACGAAAGCTATGCTACGACAGAGATGGCAAGAATGTGTGGATATCCTGCGACACTCAAAGCAGATGCATTTCCAACCATAAAGTCAAAGAAATCTGCCGCCAGACCCCCATTGAATCTGCCGGAGTGTGTGAGCAATTCAGGGACAAAGGACCTCGGTAGCACGGCAAGCAATGGCGGCAGTTTGTTCCCGCAGACGAGCGAGCTAAACCCCCTGGATGTCTTGGCTCACACCGTCCCTCATGCCACCGAAGATGATCAAGAGAAGAATATCGACCCTAGCTTCCCTGGCCTGCTGACATCAACTCCAAAACTGGACAGTTCAGCTTTCAGGAAAAGAGAGCGGATGAGGGTATGTCTACAGAATATATTAATTGATGAAAACTGGGCTGTCTGCACTCTCAAAGTGCATGTTGTTGCCAAATGTATTTCATATGCTGTAAACCTAGTTCATAGTTGTTAGTTTCCTTTAATGCCAAACAAACACATACCAATCGTTGGTTAGAAGGCGATCGCCAAATTCGTCCTCGCTTTCTCCCGTGTCGCTGGCTGTCGTGTCGTTTTCGTCGGTTTCGCTTGCATACGGTTCAAACCGATATGGCTCAATAGCTTCAGTTTCTTCTTCAATTTCGTTTTCGCTACCTGCCTCCACACTACAACCATCCGTTTCAATACATGCGTAATCTGTTGAATCGCTTAAGCCGCTGAAATCCGAGTCTGAATCCGAGCTAATGTCGCTATAGCTTGCTGTTCTATGCGCCATGTTTGTTTGTGTTGGCATCACTATGTGACGTCACAGGAAAATGGACGGGTGTTTATAACGATGGTTAAAATCAGGCACTTTGAAGCTTTTTTTAGGGATATTGCGTGATGGGTAAAATTTTGAAAAAAACTTCGAAAAATAAAACAAGCCACTGGGAACTGATTTTTAATGGTTTTAACCCTTCTGAAATTGTGATAATGTTCCCCTTTAACACTCAAGCTAGCTAGCAATTAGTGCACTAGCTGCTTCTCCAGGAAAGAAGTTGTATCATCATAATTTTATTCAAAGTGCGGTAGTCAATCACGGCTTTATGATAATTAGAATTTGAAGCGGTAATACTGACTGTCAGAAATGTTACCGTGTTTTATCATTATACCGGTAATTATTACATCCCTATACTGATGAAAATTAGAGACCTGTGTCCTAGTACTCTTTGTTTGGGGTCAACATAGTCTTATTTAACACTATTGTTTACATTGGTGCTTTCTACTACATTTCTAAGAACAAATATAACTACAATGTCAATCAGTAAGAACATTCAATCAATCAATCAGTCAATCAATCAAAGTTTATTTATATAGCAATAAATCACAAGTGTCTCAAAGGGCTGCACAAGCCACAACGACATCCTCGACTCAGATCCCACATCAGGGCAAGAAAAACTCAACTCAATGGGATACAATGAGAAACCTTGAAGTGCCGGAAGTCGACCGGTGCAATGGACGTTGAGTTGATCTAGTTAATAATGTTAGAGTCCAGTCCATAGTGGGGCCAGCAGGATTGGATCTAGTTAATAGTGTGAGAGTCCAGTCCATAGTGGGGCCAGCAGGAGTGAATCTAGTTAATAGTGTGAGAGTCCAGTCCATAGTGGGGCCAGCAGGAGTGGATCTAGTTAATAGTGTGAGAGTCCAGTCCATAGTGGGGCCAGCAGGAGTGAATCTAATTAATAGTGTGAGAGTCCAGTCCATAGTGGGGCCAGCAGGAGTGGATCTAGTTAATAGTGTGAGAGTCCAGTCCATAGTGGGGCCAGCAGGAGTGGATCTAGTTAATAGTGTGAGAGTCCAGTCCATAGTGGGGCCAGCAGGATTGGATGTAGTTAATAGTGTGAGAGTCCAGTCCATAGTGGGGCCAGCAGGAGTGGATCTAGTTAATAGTGTGAGAGTCCAGTCCATAGTGGGGCCAGCAGGAGTGGATCTAGTTAATAGTGTGAGAGTCCAGTCCATAGTGGGGCCAGCAGGAGTGGATCTAGTTAATAGTGTGAGAATCCAGTCCATAGTGGGGCCAGCAGGAGTGGATCTAGTTAATAGTCTGAGAGTCCAGTCCATAGTGGGGCCAGCAGGAGTGGATCTAGTTAATAGTGTGAGAGTCCAGTCCATAGTGGGGCCAGCAGGAATGGATCTAGTTAATAGTGTGAGAGTCCAGTCCATAGTGGGGCCAGCAGGAATGGATCTAGTTAATAGTGTGAGAGTCCAGTCCATAGTGGGGCCTGCAGGATTGGATCTTGTTAATAGTGTGAGAGTACAGTCAATAATGGGGCCAGCAGGAGTGGATCTAGTTAATAGTGTGAGAGTCCAGTCCATAGTGGGGCCAGCAGGTGTGGATCTAGTTAATAGTGTGAGAGCCCAGTCCATAGTGGGGCCAGCAGGAGTGAATCTAGTTTATTAGTGTGAGAGTCCAGTCCATAGTGGGGCCAGCAGGAGTGGATCTAGTTAATAGTGTGAGAGTCCAGTCCATAGTGGGGCCAGCAGGAGTGGATCTAGTTAATAGTGTGAGAGTCCAGTCCATAGTGGGGCCAGCAGGAGTAGATCTAGTTAATAGTGTGAGAGTCCAGTCCATAGTGGGGCCAGCAGGAGTGGATCTAGTTAATAGTGCGAGAGTCCAGTCCATAGTGGGGCCAGCAGGAGTGGATCTAGTTAATAGTGCGAGAGTCCAGTCCATAATGGGACCAGCAGGAGTGGATCTAGTTAATAGTGTGAGAGTCCAGTCCATAGTGGGGCCAGCAGGATTGGATCTAGTTAATAGTGTGAGAGTCCAGTCCATAGTGGGGCCAGCAGGATTGGATCTAGTTAATAGTGTGAGAGTACAGTCCATAGTGGGGCCAGCAGGAGTGGATCTAGTTAATAGTGTGAGAGTACAGTCCATAGTGGGGCCAGCAGGAGTGGATCTAGTTAATAGTGCGAGAGTCCAGTCCATAGTGGGGCCAGCAGGAGTGGATCTAGTTAATAGTGCGAGAGTCCAGTCCATAATGGGACCAGCAGGAGTGGATCTAGTTAATAGTGTGAGAGTCCAGTCCATAGTGGGGCCTGCAGGATTGGATGTAGTTAATAGTGTGAGAGTCCAGTCCATAGTGGGGCCAGCAGGATTGGATGTAGTTAATAGTGTGAGAGTCCAGTCCATAGTGGGGCCAGCAGGATTGGATCTAGTTAATAGTGTGAGAGTCCAGTCCATAGTGGGGCCAGCAGGAGTGGATCTAGTTAATAGTGTGAGAGTCCAGTCCATAGTGGGGCCAGCAGGAGTGGATCTAGTTAATAGTGTGAGAGTCCAGTCCATAATGGGGCCAGCAGGTGTGGATCTAGTTAATAGTGCGAGAGTCCAGTCCATAGTGGGGCCAGCAGGAGTGGATCTAGTTAATAGTGCGAGAGTCCAGTCCATAGGGGGGCCAGCAGGAGATCAACTTGGGGTGGAGACAAGTCAGCAGTGCAGAGACGTCCTCAACTGATGCACAGATGAGTGGTCCACCCCGGGTCCTGACTTTGAACAGCTAGCGCGTCATCTTTGGTCACCGAATAACCACTCCACGCAGGAGAGGGGGGCAGAACAGAAATGAGATATATATGATATAGTTGACCCTTTCAGTACATGACTATTATTTCTGATGATGTGCATTGTCTCGCATGCCTCTTTAGAGCCAGGTGTGGGCAGCTGTTCTGCCAGCAATAAAGCTTTTAGTTTATTTGTAGGTAAACCTGCACAATAAGACACATTGTTAACTGTGTATGTTAATATTTAACCTTAGCAGATGGTGCTGTCTACTGAGCAATGTCAAATCAGATAATCATTTCCCTCAAGAACGATCATCTTAAGCTTGTGGTATGACAATTTTGTGTACGCGTTGTATTTAGTTTTCGGTTATGTTGTTTTGTTATTTGGTTACTTATCGGTTAGTGGATGCATTACCTACCCATTGTGTGTTACTTTTGCTATTATTATTCTGACTAGTACACCACGTGGTAGCGTTTATTAAACCCAAAAGTTTGAACCTGTAAGTGCAATTTATGGTAGTGCTTCAAAAACACATTAATATACATCCAAATTCATTTGAGTCTCCTACTTTTAAGAACTGTAAGACAACCATTGGAGAAAATTGGTTTTGTGTTTTTTTCTGTAACATTTTTAAATGGTATAGTTTAGAGATGTCCGATAATGTCGGCCTGCGGATATTATCGGCCAAAAAATGCTTGATTTAAAATGTAATATCGGAAATTATTGGTATCGGTTTCAAAAAGTAAAATTAATGACTTTTTAAAACGCCGCTGTACGGAGTGGTACATATCCGGTAAAACACGGACGTAGGGTATACTTGCCAACTCTCCCGATTTTCCCGGGAGACTCCCGAATTTCAGTGCCCCTCCCGAAAATCTCCCGGGGCAACCATTCTCCCGATTTCCACCCGGACAACATTATTGGGGGCGTGCCTTAAAGGCACTGCCTTTAGCGTCCTCTACAACCTGTCGTCACGTCCGCTTTTCCTCCATACAAACAGCGTGCCGGCCCAGTCACATAATATATGCGGCTTTTACACACACATAAGTGAATGCAAAGCATTCTTGGTCAACAGCCATACAGGTCACACTGAGGGTGGCCGTATAAACAACTTTAACACTGTTACAAATATGCGCCATACTGTGAATCCACACCAAACAAGAATGACAAACACATTTTGGGAGAACATCCGCACCGTAACACAACAGAACAAATACCCAGAACCCCTTGCAGCACTAACTCTTCCGGGACGCTACAATATACACCCCCGCTACCACCCCATCTCCCTTATTCGCAGGTGTCAATGTTGGCAAGTATGCTCTAGTATACTCTGGACTGAAGCTGTGTGCCTTCATTGTTTTTGTAGCTGTTGTTTTGAGGCATTTTTTAAAAAAATAAAACAAATAAATGCACTTTGTGAAAGTCAAAGTATAGTATTTCCCATAGTTGCAGTGGGTATCAGGATAATCTCAGGGAGATTCCAAACTGCTGTTTTGAGGCATGTTAAAAAAAAAAAATGCACTTTGTGGCTTCAATAATAAATATGGCAGTGCCATGTTGGCACTTTTTTCCATAACTGGAGTTGAAGTTGTTCTCTTATTTTGGAAAACCATGTTTTTGATTGATTGATTGAAACTTGTATTAGTAGATTGCACAGTACAGTATATATTCCGTACAATTGACCACTAAATGGTAACACCCCAATAAGTTTTTCAACTTGTTTAAGTCGGGGTCCACGTTAATCAATTCACGGTAAAGTTACATTGTTTAATGCATCCAGCGGGGCATCACAACAAAATTAGGCATAATAATGTGTTAATTCCACGACTGTATGTATAGGTATCAGTTGATATCGGAATCTGTAATTAAGAGTTGGACAATATCGGATATCGGCAAAAAAGCCATTATCGGACATCTCTAGTATAGTTTTTTGTTAAAGTTAAGTTAAAATACCAATGATTGTCACACACACACTAGGTGTGGTGAAATTTGTCCTCGGCATTTGACCCATCCCCTTGTTCACCCCTGGTAGGTGAGGGGAGCAGTGGGCAGCAGCGGTGCCGCGCCCGGGAATCATTTTTGGTGATTTAACCCCCAATTCCAACCCTTGATGCTGAGTGCCAAGCAGGGAGGTAATGGCTCCCATTTTTATAGTCTTTGGTATGACACGGCCGGTTTGAACTCACCACCTACCCGATCTCAGGGCGGACACTCTAACCACTAGGCCACTGAGTAGGTAATTTGCATTTTTCATGTACAGACAGGATGGTCGGTTGGCTAATTAGCCATCATTGATTATGGGTACAATTTGCAATCAATTAGTTATGGTTTTTAATTAGATTTCTTAAGGAATGGACAAATCTCTGTAAATGTTCTACACTCCTGTTTTAATGTCAGCGTCGTAACGAGGAGAGGAATTGTGCCGTAGCAGAGGTCTGCATAAATATAGCTCAACTTGATTTTGATTTTGATTTATTGGTCCCCTTGGGGAAATTCATTGTCACTGCCGTACATTTAAACACTAGACATTACACATCACACAAAAAAAAATAACAAAAAGACATCATACATGACCAACACACATTTACAGGCTTGTCAGACAGGTCGGCCGGGCCTGCTGTTAAGGGCGGCTATAGCTGCAGGGATAAGGCTTTTCCTGAGGCGGGCCCTCCGGAATTTGATAGTTCTGTACCTGCGCCCTGATGGTAGTGGGATGATGTATTGGTGTAGTGGGTGAGTGATATCCTGGACTATTGTTTTTGCCAGTCGGGTGATGGACCTGTGGTTTAAGTCTGAAATGTTGGGTGTGGGTAGGCCGATGGTTTTAGCTGCTATGTTTGTAATGCGTGTGAGTTTGGTCCGGCAGGGTGAAAAAACATGTGGAACAGTACAGAAAGATGGGTTGAACAATGCTTTGGTAAAGTAATAACAGGAGATGAGGTGCAACGTATAGTCCTTTAAGTTTTCGGATGGCTGACAGTCTTTGTTGACTTCTTTTTTGAATGTCTGTGGTGTGCTGATCAAAGGTGAGTTTATTGTCCAAGGTTACGCCCAGGTGTCAACTGTTTTAACTGTTTGTGTGTTTATGATGATGGGGTTCTGAGGTGAGGGGGGGTTGAACCATATTTCTTTTGTTTTATTGACATTGATTTCCAGATAACTGGCTGTGCATGACTCTGTGAAATGTTTGACTGTGTTATGATAGTCCAGGATGGATTGACTGTTGGAGAGGAGTGCGAGAATGGCTGTGTCATCGGAGTATTTTAAGTATGTTGTGGTGGGTGAGATGCTACGGCAGTCATTGGTGTCGAGCAGGGGTGCTCACAATTTTTCTGCAGGCGAGCTACTTTTCAATTGATCAAGTCGTGGGGATCTACCTCATTCATATATACAATTTATATTTACTTATTTATGAAATATATGTTTTTGTTAACAAGTTAAAGGTGTTTATTGATAATGCAAGCATGTTTAACACATATAGTTAATATTGTTAAAAAATTAAAGGTGTTTAAAGATAATGCAAGCATGTTTAACATCCATCCATCCATCTTCTTCCGCTTATCCGAGGTCGGGTCGCGGGGGCAGCAGCCTAAGCAGGGAAGCCCAGACTTCCCTCTCCCCAGCCACTTCGTCCAGCTCCTCCCGGGGGATCCCGAGGCGTTCCCAGGCCAGCCGGGAGACATAGTCTTCCCAGCGTGTCCTGGGTCTTCCCCGTGGCCTCCTACCGGTCGGACGTGCCCGAAACACCTTCCTAGGGAGGCGTTCGGGTGGCATCCTGACCAGATGCCCGAACCACCTCATCTGGCTCCTCTCGATGTGGAGGAGCAGCGGCTTTACTTTGAGCTCCCCCCGAAAGACAGAGCTTCTCACCCTATCTCTAAGGGAGAGCCCCGCCACTCGGCGGAGGAAACTCATTTCGGCCGCTTGTACCCGTGATTTTGTCCTTTCGGTCATGACCCAAAGCTCATGACCATAGGTGAGGATGGGAACGTAGATCGACCGGTAAATCGAGAGCTTTGCCTTCCGGCTCAGCTCCTTCTTCACTACAACGGATCGATACAGTGTCCGCATTACTGAAGACGCCGCACCGATCCGCCTGTCGATCTCACGATCCACTCTTCCCCCACTCGTGAACAAGACTACATATAGTTAATATTGTTAACAAGTTAAAGGTGTTTAAAGATAATACAAGCATGTTTAACACATATAGATTCCTTTCTTTCATGAAGACAAGAATATAAGTTGGTGTATTACCTGATTCTGATGACTTGCATTGATTGGAATCAGACAGTGGTGCTGATAACGTCCGCATTTTCGAATGGAGGAGAAAAAAAGTCCTCCTTTCTGTCCAATATCACATGAAAGTGGTTGGTTTTTGGCATCTTATTTGTCCAGCTTCCGTACTCCTTTGTATACATGCACTTTACAAGAAATACATTGTCGGCAAACTCCGTAGCTTGCTAGTTTGTGCACGCCAGCTTTCTGAGACTCTTATTTTGTTAGCGCAACTGTGCAGTCGGTCTTTGGAGTTTTGACGACAGGTACGGCGCCAGAGTCTGTTGAAATAAAGTGTTTTTCGCCTTCCAGTCGGTAATTTTAATGAGCTGGCAGCAGCCAGCGTCATCTCAGAAGACCCTCGGGTGCCGTGAATGTCAATCAAGTGACGGAAGTGACGTCATAGTGAAGATTTATGATCGCTCATTTTTAGGACTATTTTTTTAATGACTGGCTGGTGATCGACTGACACACCCTCCGAGATCGACCGGTAGCTCGCGATCGACGTAATGAGCACCCCTGGTGTAGAGTGTGTACAGGAAAGGGCTCGACACACATCCCTGTGGGACCCCGGTGTTGATGGTAAGCATCGGGGATGTGTTTGAGCCCACCCTTACTGCTTGCAATCGGTCGGTGAGGAAGTTGTGGGTGAGTTGGATCAGCTGAGGGGGGATGTTGAGCTGGTGTAGTTTCCGGATCAGTAGATGCTTCTGTAGGGAGTTGAAGGCGGAGCTGAAGTCCACGAAGAGGATCCTGGCAAAGTTGCTTGGGGAGTCCAGATCCTCTATGCCCCTCCTGGCCCTGTAGGCAAATTGGAGGGGGTCCAGGTGTTTCTCCAGGCACTTCATAATTATGGATGTGAGGGCTATGGGGCGGTAATGGTTGAGTTCTGTGGGTCTGGATTTCTTCGGTACTGGGATGATGGTTGCAGTTTTCCACAATGTAGGTATTGTTGCAGTCCAGTAGCATTCACAGAAGAGTGAGTGTAGGATAGCTGATGTTCTTCTTCTTTCGACCAAAGACTCGATGAAAATAAATCAACCGCTCCTTCGCTAGTTGCATCCAAGCAGTGTGCTCCATTATGCCTCGAATGCTTGAAGACGTGACATGAAATTGACATATGATCCAGTTTGAAAGTGCTACACAGAAGAGCAACATGATTGATATACTGTCCTAGTATATGTGTGGAGTCAGTTTCATGGGCTGAATATTACCAAACTGCACACTATATCCTAGAATAATTTAAACCACTGACTGAATAGTGCGAGACGGCCTGCATTATCAACAATGTGCACTCATTTTGAGCTGTGGAAGTGGAATGCAGTCAACACGAACCAGAGAGGCAGTGAAGAAGAGACCACTCGTTGCCATGGCAACCCCTCTCGTCCACGGTGACTTGACGCTCCTCCAGACTGAGGATGAGGTGGCACGACGAGGAGGGAAATAAACCTCGGAGGATCATTTTTGACCAAAAAGCTTAACTCACCCCGATCTAACAGAGGTGATGTCATTGCAAATAAGCCCCCCCCCCCACACTTCCTCCTTATCAGGCATATTTCAACTGGACTATATTTCATCAGTGCCTTGTCACAATTCTACCAGCACAAGGAGGAGGAGGTGGTCATATGATCCCATAATCTTCTCCAAATCTGCCAGATTAACTTGATGTCATCTAGCGCGGCATCGGTGTCACGGCTCAATCTGTGCTTGGCGTCACACCGGGCCAGAGAGCAGGGCGATTAAGTGCAGCCTGATTAAATTGTGGACAATAAAGCGACAAATATTTAATCAACAGACCCTTGATGAGAATGTAATCCTAATACTGAATTGTCTGCCTTACTGCGAGCCCGTGAAGGCAACATTTACTAAGAATCTTACCGAATCCTACACTGATAACTTCGGCTGCTTTGGACCGCACTGTATCAAAACAAACATATACCCATTCATTTACACTCAACTTTAGGTACACTACTTGGCTGCCACAAGCAGAAGTGCTGTTGATTCAGTCTCAACCACCTTAAATTCCGGACTATAAGGCGCTACTTTTTTCCTACGCTTTGATCCCTCCGGCTCAAAACAGCGATAATGTTTTGTATTCAACCTATAGTTTTAAACAAGCACCGAAATGCTGTTTTATTGTTTGTGTTATCGCGCCATCCTTTGGACAAGTTCACTTACAACGTCAACAGGATTTCCTTCTGTTTAGTACTTTAAACCGGAAGTACAAGTGCCGTTCCGTCTTTAACCCTTGTGTAATGTTCATATTGTTGTTACTCAGCCAGCGTTTGTGGGTCTGATGGACCCGTTGCATTTTGTGGCTTTTAATGCCTCACAATCAAACACTTTTATGTTAAAATACTGAACAGATGTTTATTGGGATAAGGTAAACATCTGTTCAGTATTTTAACATAAAAGTGTTTGATTGTGAGGCATTAAAAGCCACAAAATGCAACGGGTCTATCAGACCCACAAACGCTGGCTGAGTGTTACAATACTGAACAGATGTTTATTGGGATAAGGTAAACATCTGTTCAGTATTTTAACATAAAAGTGTTTGATTGTGATGCATTAAAAGCCACAAAATGCAACGGGTCTATCAGACCCACAAACGCTGGCTGAGTAACAACAATATGAACGTTGCACGGAAAATTTCTCTGCCAGTTTCTGCATCCCACAGGGATTCTTCTTTTGTGTTTCTGCACCTGCGGTTCCCAAACAAGGTTGCAACATTGTTTGTCAACACTGTCTGCTCTCATTTTCTCGCACATTTCACCCTCTGATGTTCTGTGTACCTACTAGAGATGCGCGGATAGGCAATTATTTCATCCGCAACCGCATCAGAAAGTCGTCAACCATCCGCAATCTACCCGATCTAACATTTGATCAGAACCTCATCCGCCCGCCATCCGCCCGCACCCGCCCGTTGTTATATATCTAATATAGACGATGCAAGGCATTAGTGAGGTTATAAAACTTTTGCCTGTTAAAGAAAGGAGACTGATCCAATGCAGCACAGACATTCGCGTGCCACGCTGTCACGACCCAGACGCACACCAGTGCGCAATCATATGGGAGCCGCGCTGAGCGCACCTCCAAGCGCGTCTCGCTGCCGGCGACGGCCGGGTATATGGGCCCAACGCTCCAGCGCCATCCATTTTCAGGGCTAGTTGATTCGGCAGGTGGGTTGTTACACACTCCTTAGCGGGTTCCAACTTCCATGGCCACCGTCCTAACTGCTGTCTATATCAACCAGGGTGAGCCCCACCCCTTTCGTGAGCGCACTGCGCGCGGAGTGACCCCTGTTACGCGCCCCCGGCAACAGGGGTGGCGGGCAGGTAAGCTGCGCGGAGTGACCCCTGTTACGAGCCCCCGGCCACGGGGGTGGCGGGCAGGTAAGCTGCTTACCTGCTGCGCGTGACGCCGGCCGCGGCGAAGGCGGACGAGGCGGGGTGTCGGTGCGGTGGGCGCGGTGGTGACCCTGGACGTGCGTCGGGCCCTTCTCGCGGATCGCCTCAGCTACGGCTCCCGGTGGGGCCCTCTCGGGGGAAGGGGCCTCGATCCCGGACCCCGGCGAGGCGTCCCTTCTCCGCTCCGTAAAAGTGTCCATCTCTTTTTTTTTAATTTCATCCGCCCGATCCGCGGATAATCCGCGGACTCCGCGGTTGTGCCCGCAAACCGCGCATCTCTAGTACCTACACTCTGTCCTCCTCCTGTCTAGGCCTGCTGTGTGTGTGTGTGTGTGTGTGTGTGTGTGTGTGTGTGTGTGTGTGTGTGTGTGTGTGTGTGGTACACAGAACATTAATTTCCACACTTCTATTAGCCCCGGGTCCAGTGGACCCGGACATCTTATATGTAATATAAATGTGTAGGGGGGGTGTATGGTGTGTGGTCATTAAATATGTATTCTGATATATGTTCTTCACAGAGAATGAGCCAAAGTCAGTGAGTCTCAGTTTGAAAAATGTATTAATTGTATCATTTTTCTTTTAATAAAAAATGAAAACGGGTCCCACAGAACCGAACACCACACAAGGGTTAAGTCGTCCATAGCGTTTCTACTTTTTACAATATACCTACCTAAAACTATTCATACTTACTAAACCGACCCGTGTGTGATGTCTGTAGTAGTGTTTTATGCATATTTGTACGAGCTATCCAAGCATCGTTAGCATTGGCTAATATGCTAACACGTTTTACTGCCATGTTACAGGCACCGTTTGGAAGCAATTAAGGTATGTAAATAAACATTTACACTAGTGCTGGGCGATATGGCCTTTTATTAATATCTCTATATTTTTAGGCCATGTCACAATGCACCATATATATGTGGATATTTTGCCTTAGCCTTGAATGAACACTTGATGCATATAATCACAGCAGTATGATGATTCTATGTGTCTACATTAAAACATTCTTCTTCATACTGCATTAATATATGCTACTTTTAAACTTTCATGCAGAGAGGGAAATCACAACTAAAAGTGTATTTATTAAACAGTTATTAAGCAGTGGCACAAACATTCATGTCATTTCCAAAACAGAAAGTGCAAGATTGTCAGAGACATTTTAAAACAAGCTATTAGTGCACTTTTGTGCATGATGTCACTAAGATGACATATCAAAACAACACTAAATTAAAGTGCACTTTTTGTACAGAACACCACTACAATAGTTTAAAACAAATAAAGTGCACTTTTGTGCATGATGTCACACAAGATATTTCAATAAGTGTCAAATAAAAATGAGCTGCGTATTAGGAAATCAAATAGTGTATGTCCTTCACTATGTGGTAGGTTCCTGCGGACGTTATCTTTTTATGTTGTTGACTATTTTTTTCATACGGTGTTGATGTGGAAATGGTTGCTTGGGCATTTTGTTGGTGTGGCACCGAACGGAGATGTTGACATGCGGAGTTTCAAGCACTCTTCACTCTCTAGCGGGTGACTTTTCAAATGATGCTACACATTAGCAGTAATGCTACTTTTTCTAGCAACGCTTTTGCCGCATACTTGACATATTACGGTTGTCTGTTCAACATCTTCCCGCTTGAAGCCTAACCACCGCCAGACGATGGACCCCTTGCTGTTTTCTTGGTAATTAATTCTTCCTTCATTTGTTACCAGATTTGCACCTTCTTTCTCTTGTATTACCACTCGCTCCACAGCTAAAGTTACCCATGCCGCTACCTCTCTGCTCCGCTAGGGCGTATGACGTTGCACTCGCGACAGTATGTGACGTATGTAAGAAGGTGCGCTTGTTTTATGTCTCTGTGAGAAGGAGAGACAAGAAAGAGTGAGAAGAGCCTGTAGTGTAATGCCCGCAGCTAAAAGCAACTGCGTGAGAACGTATACTCCAATATCACCATATAGTCATTTTCTATATCGCACAGAGACAAACCCGCAATATATCCAGTATATTCCATATATCGCCCAGCCCTAATTTACACAATCTTTATGTGTAAATAACCCATTTCACAACCTATATATCTGCTGTTATAATTAGTTGCGGCTAATATATGGAACATGTTTTTTTTCTTCAAAAAATATTGCGGGTGCGACTTATATACGGGTGTGCTCTATAGTCCGGAAAAAACAGTCGTCAACTGTCTAAAGAACAGAATGATGTCAGGAAAGAAAAGAGGAGGGGAGTGTCATTGGAGCTGGAAATAACGGCTGTGTTACATCACTCACTTTTATTGTGGATATTGATCAGAAATCGGAGAAGGCGTCCGCGAAGGTGGGCTGTACGTCCTCTGGAAAAAGTCGAAAATGCACAGGAAATGATGGAGTACACACTATCGAATTACAGCACAATGTAGAGTTCCAATCTCCAATCTCTTCAATTGCCATTGTTCGCTTGCTATAGGAAGGAAGCCAAACAAGGTATAAGTCGATGAGGGCCATGGTTGCTCACAAAGTCAACTTCCTGAAAATCACACCCCTACCTTTAGAATTGCACATCACTCATTCATCTTAGAGCAGGGGTGCTCACACTTTTTCTGCAGGCGAGCTACTTTTCAATTGATCAAGTCGTGGGGATCTACCTCATTCATATATATCATTTATATTTACTTATTTATGAAATATATGTTTTTGTTAACAAGTTAAAGGTGTTTAAAGATAATGCAAGCATGTTTAACACATATAGTTAATATTATTAACAACTTAAAGGTGTTTAAAGATAATACAAGCATGTTTAACACATATAGTTAATATTGTTAACAAGTTAAAGGTGTTTAAAGATAATACAAGCATGTTTAACACATATAGTTAATATTGTTAATAAGTTAAAGGTGTTTAAAGATAATACAAGCATGTTTAACACATATAGTTAATATTATTAACAACTTAAAGGTGTTTAAAGATAATACAAGCATGTTTAACACATATAGTTAATATTGTTAACAAGTTAAAGGTGTTTAAAGATAATACAAGCATGTTTAACACATATAGTTAATATTGTTAATAAGTTAAAGGTGTTTAAAGATAATACAAGCATGTTTAACACATATAGATTCCTTTCTTTCATGAAGACAAGAATATAAGTTAGTGTATTACCTGATTGTGATGACTTGCATTGATAGGAATCAGACAGTGGTGATGATAACGTCCGCATTTTCGAATGGAGGAGAAAAAATGTCCTTCTTTCTGTCCAATACCACATGAAAGTGGTTGGTTTTTGGCATCTTATTTGTCCAGCTTCCGTACTCCTTTGTATACACTTTACAAGAAATACATTGTCGTCAAACTCCGTAGCTTGCTAGCTTGTGCACGCCAGCTTTCTGAGACTCTTATTTTGTTAGCGCAACTGTGCAGTCGGTCTTTGGAGTTTTGACGACAGGTACGGCGCCAGAGTCTGTTGAAATAAAGTGTTTCTCGCCTTCCAGTCGGTCATTTTAATGAGCTGGCAGCAGCCAGCGTCATCTCAGAAGACCCTCGGGTGCCGTGAATGTCAATCAAGTGACCAAAGTGACGTCATAGTGAAGATTTATGATCGCTCATTTTTAGGACTATTTTTTTAATGCCTGGCTGGTGATCGACTGACACACCCTCCGAGATCGACCGGTAGCTCGCGATCGACGTAATGAGCACCCCTGCCTTAGAGGAAGAGCTGTAAAAGGATCAAGACGGTGTGGTGCGTAATCTAGGCTTTAAATTAGAGATGTCCGATAATGGCTTTTTTGCCGATATTCCGATATTGTCCAACTCTTAATTACCGATTCCGATATCAACCGATACCGATATATACAGTCGTGGAATTAACACATTATTTATGCCTAATTTTGTTGTGATGCCCCGCTGGATGCATTAAACAATGTAGCAAGGTTTTCCAAAATAAATCAACTCAAGTTATGGAAAGAAATGCCAACATGGCACTGCCATATTTATTATTGAAGTCACAAAGTGCATTATTTGTTTTAACATGCCTCAAAACAGCAGCTTGGAATTTGGGACATGCTCTCCCTGAGAGAGCATGAGGAGGTTGAGGTGTGGGGCCGGGGTTGAGGTGTTGGGGGGGTAGCAGGGGGTGTATATTGTAGCATCCCGGAAGAGTTAGTGCTGCAAGGGGTTCTGGGTATTTGTTCTGTTGGGTTTATGTTGTGTTACGGTGCGGATGTTCTCCCGAAATGTGTTTGTCATTCTTGTTTGGTGTGGGTTCACAGTGTGGCGCATATTTGTAACAGTGTTAAAGTTGTTTATACGGCCACCCTCAGTGTGACCTGTATGGCTGTTGACCAAGTATGCCTTGCATTCACTTGTGTGTGTGAAAAGCCGTAGATATTATGTGATTGGGCCGGCACGCAAAGGCAGTACCTTTAAGTTTTATTGGCGCATGAGGAGGTTGAGGTGGGGGTCGGGGTTGAGGTGTGTGTGTGTGTGGGGGGGGGGGTGTATATTGTAGCGTCCCGGAAGAGTTAGTGCTGCAAGGGATTCTGGGTATTTGCTGACCCGTCTCCGCTCGGATGGTTTCCTGCTGGCCCCGCTATGGACTGGACTCTTACTATTATGTTGGATCCACTATGGACTGGACTCTCACAATATTATGTCAGACCCACTCGCATAGTCATTCACATCGACGTCCCACTGGGGTGAGTTTTTCCTTGCCCTTGTGTGGGCTCTGTACCGAGGATGTCGTTGTGGCTTGTGCAGCCCTTTGAGACACTTGTGATTTAGGGCTATATAAATAAACATTGATTGATTGATTGATATTGTAGCATCCCGGAAGAGTTAGTGCTGCAAGGGCTTCTGGGTATTTGTTCTGTTGTGTTTATGTTGTGTTACGGTGCGGATGTTCTCCCGAAATGTGTTTGTCATTCTTGTTTGGTGTGGGTTCACAGTGTGGCGCGTATTTGTAACAGTGTTAAAGTTGTTTATACGGCCATCCTCAGTGTGACCTGTTTGACTGTTGACCAAGTATGCCTTGCATTCACTTGTGTGTGTGAAAAGCCGTAGATATTATGTGATTGGGCCGGCAATCTGGGTCTGTCTGGGTGGAAATCGGGAGATATTCGGGAGAATGGTTGCCCCAGGAGATTTTTGGGAGGGGCACTGAAATTCGTGAGTCTCCCGGGAAAATGGGGAGGGTTGGCAAGTATGACTGGGAGACACAACTGCTCTGTACTTCTCCCTACATCCGTGTACCACTCCGTACAGTGGCGTTTTAAAAAGTCATAAATTTTACTTTTTGAAACCGATACCGATAATTTCCCATATTACATTATAAAGCATTTATCGGCCGTTAATATCGGCAGTCCGATACTATCGGACATCTCTACTTTTAAATTGAAATTTCTCTCACAGCTCAATGTGTGCTACGAAACAACCACTTTAGGATGCTTTGCGGAATCACCATAGAATTTAGTACACACCTTTAGGTGTGTTCTGAAAAAGTTGAGCAATATTGGTTGAAAAACATGCAAATCCAGCAAAATGTGGCACTGGTGTGACAACTAAATGTCCATAGTCAAATCAGTCAAATCTGTGGTGTTTTTTTTTAAAGAGAAATGCACAGTTGTTGATTATGTAGTAGTGTTAACTGACTGGTCACTAGGGGGGGACTTATTCATTTCAAAGTTCATTCCAAGGTACTTATGAAAGGAAGACAGTTTTTCATGAACGTGAATAAAACAAAAATGTCATTGGTGACTTTTACCACCTCAGAAAAAGGCTAAACCACAGTGTGTGAGGACCTCGGCTCTGACGCGCAGTCCCAAGAAGACCTCATACTTCATTTAATAGAGGAAGTAAACAAGTTTTTGTGTATGAACCTGTGGAAGGACCTTTTTCAAAAGGAGAGTTCTACCTACATGGTCAAGCGGTGCATCCAATTTACGACGTTCAGTCCCCTTGGAGTCGACGGTGGCGTTTCTGGGTGTTGTTGATAAATGGCTTTCGCTTTGCATAGTAGAGTTTTAACTTGCGCTTACATACTTAGTGACAAACAGTTACTGACAGTGGTTTTCTGAAGTGTTTCTGAGCCCATGTGGTGATATCCTTTACACACCGATGTCGCTTTTTGATGCAGTACCGCCTGAGGGATCGAAGGTCACGTGCATTCAATGTAGCTTTTCGGCCTTGACGCTTATGTGCGGTGATTTCTCCAGATTCTCTAAACCTTTTGATGATATTACGGACCGTAGATGGTGAAATCCCTAAATTCCTTGCAATAGCTCGTTGAGAAATGTTGTTCTTAAACGCATCTGTTGACAAAGTGGTGACCGTCGCCCCATCCTTGTTTGTGAATGACTGAGCGTTTCATGGAAGCTGCTTTTATACCCAATCATGGCACCCACCTGTTCCCAATTAGCCTGTTCACCTGTGGGATGTTACAAATAAGTGTTTGATGAGCATTCCTCAACTTTATCAGTCTTTTTTGCCACTTGTGCCAGCTTTTTTGAAACATTTTGCAGGCATCAAATTCCAAATGAGCTAATATTTGCAAAAAATAACAAAGTTCACCGGTTCGAACGTTAAATATCTTGTCTTTGCAGTCTATTCAATTGAATATAAGTTGAAAAGGATTTGTAAAACATTTTATTCTGTTTTTATTTACCATTTACACAACGGGCCAACTTCACTGGTTTTGGATTTTGTAGTAAAAGAGGGACAAGCAGTAGAAAATGAAAGGATGGACGGACAAAACTAGCATGGAAGCAGGATTTCAGTACATTCACATACAATGTTTTCATTTTTCACATAAAATGTTTCTTAACCCCAATGTCGCTCCCTAGTCCAGTGTTTCTCAACCTTTTTTTGAGCCAAAGGAAATATTTTGCGTTGGAAAAATCCGGAGACACACCACCAGCAATAAAAAAACGAAACTCAGTTGACAGTAAAAAGTCGCAATTGTTGGATATGACTTTAAAGCATAACCAAGCATGCATCACTATAGCTCTTGTCTCAAAGTAGGTGTACTGTCACCACCTGTCACATCACACCCTGACTTATTTGGACTTTTTTGCTGTTTTCTCATGCGTAGTGTTTTAGTTCTTGTCTTGAGCTCCTATTTTGGTGGCTTTTTCTCTTTTTTTGGTATTTTCCTTTAGCAGTTTCATGTCTTACTTTGAGCGATATATCCCGCATTTACTTTGTTTTAGCAATCAAGAATATTTCAGTTGTTTTTATCCTTCTTTGTGGGGACATTGTTGATTGTCATGTCATGTTCGGATGTACATTGTGGACGCCGTCTTTGCTCCGCAGTAAGTCTTTGCTGTCGTCCAGCATTCTGTTTTTGTTTACTTTGTAGCCAGTTCAGTTTTAGTTTCGTTCTGCATCGCCTTCCCTAAGCTTCAATGTCTTTTCTGAGGGGCACTCACCTTTTTGTTTATTTTTGGTTTAAGCATTAGACACCTTTTTACCTGCACGCTGCCTCCCGCTGTTTCCGACATCTACAAAGCAATTAGCTACCTGCTGCCACCTACTGATACGGAAGACTATTACACAGTTACTCTGCCGAGCTCTAGACAGCACCGACACTCAACAACAACACATCATTTGCAGACTATAATTACTGGTTTGAACATTTTTTTTTAAACCCGAATTAAATAATCTCCCACGGTGCACCAGACTAGGGATGTCCCGATCCAGGTTTTTGCACTTCCGATCCGATACCGATATTGTTTTTGCACTTCCGATCCGATACCGATACTGACCGATACCGATACTGACCGATACTGGCCTATCCGAGCATGTATTAAAGTTTAAAGTTATTTAGCCTACTTAGTTGTCAGAATCATGTTGAAAAGGGTTTTAGTACTCTTGATAACAACTAGCCAGCTGAATTAGGGGAGTTTGAATAATACACAATGTTTGGTAACAAGAAACTGACCTGTTTATTCAAGGATAAACACAAAATGGACAAAATTATACATGACAAACAGAAATGGCATCATTGAACTAGGGCTGGGCGATATGGCCTTTTTTTAATATTGCAATATTTTAAGGCCATATTGCGATACACGATATATATCTCGATATTTTGCCTCAGCCTTGAATGAACACTTGATGCATATAATCACAGCAGGATGATGATTCTATGTGTTTTGATTGATTGATTGAGACTTTTATTAGTAGGTTGCACAGTGAAGTACATATTCCGTACAATTGACCACTAAATGGCAGAGGTGGGACCAAGTCATTGTTTTGCAAGTCACAAGTAAGTCTCAAGTCTTTGCCCTCAAGTCCGAGTCAAGTCCCGAGTCAAGACAGGCAAGCCCCGAGTCAAGTCCAAAGTCAAGACTGGAAAGTCTCAAGTCAAGTCCTAAGTCCTGCATTTTGAGTTTCGAGTCCTTTCAAGTCCTTTTAACCACAGATTAATATATTAACAGATTGTGTATGCTTTTCAAACGCTGTATTTATTTATTAAAACAAGTGCATTTTAAATTGCAGGAAAGAAAATTGTGCTGACATTGCACTTTATAATAGCACTATTAACCAGTCATTTTAAACATTAACTCATTCCTTTACAGAACAAACACATTGAAAAATAAAGTGCAAATGTACTTATTTGTACAAAAGTGTTAACATTGAAAAAACATGACATATACGTGAACATAACAAAAAAGTTGTACTTTTTATATGTCAGGGCCCTATGCTGCATTGCATTTGCAAAAGACCAAATTAGCCAAGAGTCTGTCAGTCATTTGTGCACGATGGGGGCGTAGTATGATGCCACCATGGCTGAAAACTCGCTCCACTGGAGCACTGGAGGCAGGCACTGCCAAGACTCTCATGGCCACTCGGAACAGTGAAGGAAGAGTCTTCATGTTCAATGCCCAGAACAAAAGGGGGGAGAGTTGTTTTGGGTTGGTGCACTACTTGTAAGTGTATCTTGTGTTTTTTATGTTGATTTAATTAAAAAAAGAAAGAAAAAAAAAAATGATTTCTTGTGCGGCCCGATACCAATCGATCCACGGACCAGTACCGGGCCATGGCCCGGTGGTTGGGGACCACTGAGGTAAACAACCAACAGTATGTCAGAAAGCTAGCTAAAACGGTACACATATTCATAATATAGTATACATTTTAACTGACCTTTATTTGACTATTTTTGTCTTTTTTTAGGTGGCTAAAATACGCGGTGCTGCTGACCGCCGTCTAACGTTACGTGTGATATATTGACTAACGTAACCCTGCTTGAAAAAAATCACTGAACAAAAAGTATGAATAAGGTAGTGAACTGCAACAGATTCCCGTGTTTGCAATAACGTTATAACGTTAGCAGTGAGTTTACAGCCTCACTGATTTAACTACACAGCAAATAAAAGTCACGTTACTTAGCCAATAAACGTTATCTTACATTCAAAACTTACCGTTCTTTGTGCAACTTCAAATGCCGGACGAAGTTGGAAGTTGTTGCCTCTCCATCAGTAATTTTCGAACCGCATGCGTTGCATACTGCAAACCGTTTTGTGTTGACCACCTCGTAATTTTTATGCCCAAACAAAATTATTTTAGGTATTATTTTTTGTTCACTGGCGTGTGGTTTGGACATGTCTTCTTCCTTGGTTGTCCTGCAATTTGATTGGATGAATGCTGTGTGATGAAAACAAAGTAGATCTAATTTGATTGGCTGTTGTACTGAGACCACACCAGCTGACACACGCAACGCTGATAGACAAGTACACAATGAAAAATACGGAGCGCTCCCGAATAACTTTTTCATCTTTGGGTTTTGGGGAAAGTAGCAAGTCATGTCAAGTCATGTCAATTCAAAAGGCTCAAGTCCAAGTGAAGTCACAAGTCATTGATGTTAAAGTCTAAGTCGAGTTGCAAGTCTTTTTACATTTTGTCAAGTCGAGTCTAAAGTCATCAAATTCATGACTCGAGTCTGACTCGAGTCCAAGTCATGTGACTCGAGTCCACACCTCTGCTAAATGGTAACACCCCAATAAGTTTTTCAACTTGTTTAAGTCGGGGTCCACTTAAATTGATTCATGATACAGATATATACTATCAGATATATACTATCATCATAATACAGTCATCACACAACATAATCACATTGAATTATTTACATTATTTATAATCCAGGGTGTGGAGGGGGGCGCCGGATGTAAGTGTCAAAAAGACAGCCAAAAGAGTTTGATATGACAATAAATCTAAAGTTAAAATATAGGGTAGAAATGCACCCATTTGCAGGAAATGTAGTCTTGATTTTCAAAATTTTCTTTCAAGGCTTGCATGTCTACATTAAAACATTCTTCTTCATACTGCATTAATATATGCTACTTTTAAACTTTCATGCAGAGAAGGAAATCACAACTAAAAAAAATCACAAATTTTTTCATACGGTGTTGATGTGGAAATGTTTGCCTCGGCATTTTGATGGTGTGGGCGTGTGGCACCGAATGGAGATAAGCGTCTCGACAGACGTTACAATATTTGAACAATGATGACGAAAACTGTTTTCTCTGTCGTGTCCGTGTGTCGAAAATTGTTTATTTTTTTATTTGATGTTGTGCGTGGCATAGATTTGCCGTGCGCAGAGGACGCTTGAGCAGTGCGTAATTGCGCAGGCGCGCACCTTAGAGGGAACGTTGGTCACACGGCTGCGCTAGCATCACAGCTAACGTTAGCCATGCTGCTACCTCTCTGCTCGGGGAGGACGTATACGTATGTGACGTATGACGTGACAGTATGTGACGTATGTCGTGACAGTATGTGACGTATGACGTGACAGTATGTGACGTGTGTAAGAAGGTGCGCTTGCTGTCTGTGAGAGGGAGACACAGAAAAGAGTGAGAAGAGCCTGTCGTGTAATGCCAGCAGCTAAAAGCAACTGCGTGAGAATCCACAGACCTGTGGATGTGTTGAAGGTGTGCTGGAAAATGCGGAACGGAAATTAGGGAGCAGCAGAAAAGTGGAATGTATTATTTAAATAGGTGCGTTGGAAAACACGGAGCGGAGTTTTTTTTTTTAACTGGATCGGCATTTTCCCATGCCTTGCCGATACGCATTTTTTGGCGAATATCGGCGGCATCCCTACACCAGACTGTATCTTACGGCACACTAGTGTGGCGCGGCACAGTGGTTAAAAAACACTGCCCTAGTCAGCCGCCAAACATATCTGTTTCTCAGCTGTTGTCCGTATGGGCCACAGCTGTACTTAACTGTAATACACTTTCAACCATTTAAGGCAGTAATGACAATATCAATCAAACAGAAGAAGCCTGGAGCTAAAGTCCTAGAGAAGTTTCTTAAGTGCAAAAATGTTGACTAAAGTGGTGAAGCTGTATTTTCATCTGCACTTTTATTTTAAGAACAGTTTAGTCCATATACATGATTATTTTAGTTAAAAGTATTTTTTAGCAAATGTATTTTAATCAGTTTTTGAGTCCCTTCTTTTGCAGTATTTTTGATTACCGTATTTTTCGGAGTATACGTCGCTCCTGAGTAGGGATGTCCCGATCCGATATTTGAATCGGATCGGCCGCCGATATTTGCAAAAAAATGTGTATCGGCAAGGCATGGGAAAATGCCGATCCAGATCCAGTTAAAAAAAAACTCCGCTCCGTGTTTTCCAACGCACCGATTTAAATAGTACATTCCACCTTTCTGCTGCTCCCTACTTTCCGTTCCGCATTTTCCAGCACACCTTCAACACATCTACAGGTCTGTGGAATCTCACGCAGTTGCTTTTAGCTGCTGGCATTACACGACAGGCTCTTCTCACTCTTTCCTGTGTCTGTGCTTCTCACAGACAGCAAGCGCACCTTCTTACACACGTCACATACTGTCACGACACACGTCACATACTGTCACGACACACGTCACATACTGTCACGTCATACGTCACATACTGTCACGTCATACGTCACATACTGTCACGTCATACGTCACATACTGTCACGTCATACGTCACATACGGTCACGTCATACGTCACATACTGTCACGTCATACGTCACATACTGTCACGTCATACGTCACATACTGTCACGTCATACGTCACATACTGTCACGTCATACGTCACATACTGTCACGTCATACGTCACATACTGTCACGTCATACGTCACATACTGTCACGACATACGTCACATACTGTCACGTCATACGTCACATACTGTCATGTCATACGTCACATACGTATACGTCCTCCCTGAGCAGAGAGGTAGCAGCATGGCTAACGTTAGCTGTGATGCTAGCGCAGCCGTGTGACCAACGTTCTCTCTAAGGTGCGCGCTTGTGCAATTGCGCACTGTTTAAACGTCCTCTGCGCATAGCAATTATATGCCATGCACGAAATCAAATAAAAAAATAAGCGCATAACAATTTTCGACACACGGACACGACAGAGAAAACAGTTTTCGTCATCATTGTTCAAATATTATAACGTCTGTCGAGACGCTTATCTCCATTCGGTGCCACACGCCCACACCATCAAAATGCCGAGGCAAACATTTCCACATCAACACCGTATGAAAAAATTAGTGATTTTTTTAGTTGTGATTTCCTTCTCTGCATGAAAGTTTAAAAGTAGCATATATTAATGCAGTATGAAGAAGAATGTTTTAATGTAGACATGCAAGCCTTGAAAGAAAATGTTGAAAATCAAGACTACATTTCCTGCAAATGGGTGCAGTTCTACCCTATATTTTAACTTTAGATTTATTCTCATATCAAACTCTTTTGGCTGTCTTTTTGACACTTACATCAGGCGCACCCCCTCCACACCCTGGATTATAAATAATGTAAATAATTCAATGTGATTATCTTGTGTGATGACTGTATTATGATGATAGTATATATCTGATAGTATATATCTGTATCATGAATCAATTTAAGTGGACCCCGACTTAAACAAGTTGAAAAACTTATTGGGGTGTTACCATTTAGTGGTCAATTGTACGGAATATGTACTTCACTGTGCAACCTACTAATAAAAGTCTCAATCAATCAATCAAAACACATAGAATCATCATACTGCTGTGATTATATGCATCAAGTGTTCATTCAAGGCTAAAGCAAAATATCAAGATATATATCGTGTATCGCAATTTGACCTTAAAATATCGCAATATTAAAAAAAGGCCATATCGCCCAGCCCTAGTTCAATGATGCCATTTCTGTTTGTCATGTATAATTTTGTCTATTTTGTGTTTATCCTTGAATAAACAGGTCAGTTTCTTGTTACCAACCATTGTGTATTATTCAAACTCCCCTAATTCAGCTGGCTAGTTGTTATCAAGAGTACTAAAACCCTTTTCAACATGATTCTGACAACTAAGTAGGCTAAATAACTTTAAACTTTAATACATGCTCGGATAGGCCAGTATCGGTCAGTATCGGTATCGGTCAGTATCGGTATTGGATCGGAAGTGCTAAAAAACAATATCGGTATCGGATCGGAAGTGCAAAAACCTGGATCGGGACATCCCTACTCCTGAGTATAAGTTGCACCCACAGTCAAACTATGAAAAAAACTGCGACTTATAGTCCGAAAAATACAGTAGTACAGTATTTATCTTTCTAATCAGCCTGACCTAACCCTTTCTAACATTGTTTGTGAATAACACATGGTTTCATATCATTTGACAAGGTTTACCCTGTTAAACTGTAAGTAGGTCAGATATAACTATTGAATACGATTAAAATCATAAGTAAGATTACTACGTCAGTGTTAATATTTGAGTTGGCCCGGGTCCCTCTGTAGTGGAAAAGTAGGGCCCCGAGGTCAAAAAGGCTAACAATCCCTGTTTTAAGCTGTTAGGAGAAAGTTTCCTCTCAGCAAACTCCTCCGTGTAAAATATGCGTGACTAATCTGACTCATCTTCTATGCTTACGCTTACAAAACGTGTAGGCAGCTCTTTTTCCCTGCCAAGACACAAGCAGTGGATGCTGGTTCCATAAACAGCCCAGATAGTGTAGGCTCGTCTTATTTTTCTCCTGCATGCTCGCCATGTAGGCCATCAGATAGATGTGTGGTGCCTGAAACTTAAAAAAAACAAACTATCCTTTCAAGTGCTTCATCTTACCTCAGTGTTCCTTTCAGGTGTGGACTAGCAGAACACCTTATGAAGATGGTTCTTTCTGTATGTAACATTGCACCAGTGTCTTACAAATGGTGCTTTTTTGTGTGTAAATAATGCTTTTCTTGCCTAAGAAATGTCTGTGTTCATTTTTTTCTGTTTACATTATAACCACAGCATTAGGTAAACCTGCACCATATGAGTTCAAATACAATATAAGATTTGTCTCCAAAAATGTTACCCTATAGCAGAGCTGGGCAAATATTTTTACTCGGAGGGCCACATTGAGAGAAAAAAAAATGTCTCTAGGGGCCAAGGTGTATGTGCATACCTGCCAACTACTCCGGTTTTCCCGTAATTAGTACGGTTTTCATCAACCTATTCCGGGTTACGGTTGCAGTGATTAAAAAATACGGTTTTTCATTAATTAAAAAAATATATATTTTTTTAAGTTTTATTCACGAAATCGCGTAACAACAATGACAATCGACACTGCTTCCCGCAACTTCCTATCGAGCCATTCCGAATGCCATGCGCGAGGCTATTTATAGCACCGCTGCCAAGCACGAGGCACCAGTTGCCATTGTTTCCAAACGAGCGAACGATCATGGAATCAGCCGGAGAAAAATCGCAAACGAGCCTTAAACCGAAAAGAAAACTGCAGTCATTCCGTGAAGAATATTCAAAAGCCTATCCGGGAATAATTGTCCGTTCCAAAAAGGGTGAAAACTACGCGAATTGCACCTTGTGCAGACAAGATTTTTCGATCGGACACGGAGGAATTAGCGATGTAAAAGACCACGTTGGGACAAAAAAACACAAGTCTAATGCCGTTGCTAGCGATACAAGTGGAAAACTTTCAACGTTTTTCGTCGCCCAAACAGATTCTTTGGATGTGATGAATGCCGAAGTTTTATTTACAGAGGAAATAATTGAGCATGGACTAGAATAAATTTGGATTTTAGCCACAAAAAGGTAATGACACCAATGTTATCTATTGGAATTGTTTAGTACTGTTATACTGTTAAAAGTGTTTATACTATTTATGCTTTCAAGTCCAAGTTGAAGAAATCTTGTTAAATGTTGACAGCATAACTACCAAAATACAGAAGTATGTCCTTAATATTTTTGCAGTGCTATTTCTGTTGAAAAGTTCAAATGATTACATTAGAGATGTGATGTGCCACTTTTCAAGTGTCTGATGGCTTAAATTAATTTGCATTCATTTTTCATATTTTGAATTCTTTTGAAAGGCTTACAAAAAAACTACATTTGAATTGTAATTCCATGCTATTGACAGGACTATTAATTTTAATGAAGTTAGCTTACCATGTTTACAGTATGATAATTGTGATAGAAATGTGAATTTTAGGCACAGAATATTTTTTACAATTGAACAAGGCAGTAGATTATACAAGCTTGGACAGAAAGTTAATAATGACACCAATTTTTTTTTAATGGAATTGTTTAGTACTGTTTTACCATTTGTTTACTGTAAAAAGTGTTTATACTGTTTATACTTTCAATGAACAAATTGAAGTCTTGTGAAAGGTTGACAGGATAACTGGCATTAACTGTCAAAATAATTTCAAACTATTGAAGTTAGCTTACAGAATAAACATGTCAATCAACCCATATGATTTTTGGTGTAATATTTTTGTTTTGAAAAGTCACTGTGACTGATAGAAAAGTGATGGTTTTAGCAACATTTTAACCTGTCTGAATGCTAATAATCATTTTGCGCCGGGGGGCAAAGCTGAACCCCCCACCAGGACTTTGTCCTGGACCTACCGGGGCCTGCGGCCCCTGGACTTTGGCTACTAGGTTTTTCTGATTTCAAAAGTTGGCAGGTATGTTATAACCACCGCATTAGGTAAACCTGCACCATATGAGTTCAAATACAATATAAGATTTGTCTCCAAAAAATGTTACCCTATAGCAGAGCTGGACAAATATTTTTACTCGGAGGGCCACATTGAGAGAGAAAAAAATGTCTCTCGGGGCCAAGGTGTATGTGTGTATAAATGATATATACACATTTAGCTGTAGAAACCTGCTGTACAGTATGTGTGCTTGGGTCCCTTTTTAGGAACACTAATGCCAAAAGTCACAATGTCCGATAGAGTTCTAAAAACGTTATTACTAGAGATGTCCGATAATGGCTTTTTTGCCGATTTCCAATATTGTCCAACTCTTAATTACCGATTCCGATATCAAGCGATACCGATATATACAGTGGTGGAATTTACACATTATTATGCCTAATTTTGTTGTGATGCCCCGCTGGATGCATTAAACAATGTAACAAGGTTTTCCAAAATAAATCAACTCAAGTTATGGGAAAAAATGCCAACATGGCACTGCCATATTTATTATTGAAGTCACAAAGTGCATTATTTTTTTTTAACATGCCTCAAAACAGCAGCTTGGAATTTGGGACATGCTCTCCCTGAGAGAGCATGAGGAGGTTGGGATTGGGGGGGAAGCGGGGTGTGTGTATATTGTAGCGTCCCGGAAGGGTTAGTGCTGCAAGGGGTTCTGGGTATTTGTTTTGTTGTGTTTATGTTGTGTTACGGTGCGGATGTTCTCCCGAAATGTGTTTGTCATTCTTGTTTGGTGTGGGTTCACAGTGTGGCGCATATTTGTAACAGTGTTCAAGTTGTTTATACGGCCACCCTCAGTGTGACCTGTATGGCTGTTGACCAAGTATGCTTTGCATTCACTTGTGTGTGTGAAAAGCCGTAGATATTATGTGTTTGGGCCGGCACGCAAAGGCAGTGCCTTTAAGGTTTATTGGCGCTCTGTACTTCTCCCTACGTCCGTGTACACAGCGGCGTTTTAAAAAGTCATACATTTTACTTTTTGAAACCGATACCGATAATTTTGAAACCGATAATTTCCGATATTGCATTTTAAAGCATTTATCGGCCGATATTATCTGCAGTCCATACATCCCTAGTTATGACAGACCCCCTCAAAAAAAACGGAATGGAATTTTACAGTTTTTTTACTGAATGACACCCAAAATGTACATGAAAATAAAGAAAATGGGATTTACAATATTATCTATGAACAATAAAACACTGAATATTAACAACATATGAACGTCGCTCCTCTTTTACTTCTCAGACCAGCTCCTCGATTGTTGTGTATCTTTTACAATCAGGCAAAACACAACAAAAATGTAAAAAAAAAAAAAAGCGGCAAAATATGAATGCAAAGTGTACGGTAATAAACACCTACAATATGATATATTATCACGTAAAAATGTGCTTCCGCATCTGTTTCTGATAGGTATGTCCGATAATATCGGACTGCCGATATTATCGGCCAATAAATGCTTTAAAATGTAATATCGGAAATTATCGGTATCGATTTCAAAATTATCGGTATCTGTTTCAAAAAGTAAAATTTATGACTTTTTAAAATGCCGCTGTGTACACGGACGTAGGGAGAAGTACAGAGCGCCAATAAACCTTAAAGGCACTGCCTTTGCGTGCCGGCCCCATCACATAATATCTACGGCTTTTCACACACACAAGTGAATGCAAATCATACTTGGTCAACAGCCATACAGGTCACATTGAGGTGGTCATATAAACAACTTACAAATATGCGCCACACTGTGAACCCACACCAAACAAGAATGGCAAACACAATTCGGGAGAACATCCGCACCGTAACACAACAGAACAAATACCCAGAACCCCTTGCATCACGCTACAATATACACCCCCCGCTACCCCCTTTGCCTAAACCTCGCCCCCCCCCCCAACCCCGCCCACCTCAACCTCCTCATGCTGCCTCAGGGAGAGCATGTCCCAAATTCCAAGCTGCTGTTTTGAGGCATGTTAAAAAAAATAATACACTTTGTGACTTCAATAATAAATATGGCAGTGCCATGTTGGCATTTTTTTCCATAACTTGACTTGATTTATTTTGGAAAACCTTGTTACATTGTTTAATGCATCCAGCGGGGCATCACAACAAAATTAGGCATAATAATGTGTTCATTCCACGACTGTATATATCGGTATCGCTTGATATCGGAATCGGTAATTAAGAGTTGGACAACATCGGAATATCGGATATCGGCAAAAAAAGCCATTATCGGACATCTCTAGTTTCTGACACACGCGTTTCAGGCTGGCTGCTCTGAAAACAAACCCCGCCCACTCTGGTTTGTTCCTGGTCTGAGCTGCTGTGACGTAGATTACTGTAAAAACTCCTATAACACTCAGATTTCAACCATGGAAATACTTAATATAGTTGAAGACTTACAGTCATTTAAAAACATCACTGCACATCATAATGGCGGCGACAGTTTTGATGTTAAAGGTCTAAAAAAATGATATGACGATCCTCACTGAAAATCCTAACGGGCCGTATTTTGCCCAGTTCTTCCCTATAGTAATGCTCAGTTTCGATTGGTACACCCCAATACTATTCATGCATAACTATAGTTCAGCATGTTCCTATCTTTATGCCAGTTGGCAGGTTAGAATTGTTCACATTCCTAGTTTCTTTTTTTACTAAAAGTATATACAGTGAACTTGTTAATGAATACTCCCTAGAGTTTAGTGTTTGTCTTCTTTTAATTACACTCAAAATTCAATGTAGTGCGGTCCCATATAACTTTGTATGTAACGCGATAATGTTGTGGACCCTGAATTGTTGCCTATTTTTTCCACGATAGTCAATTGTGTTGTTTTCCACCAAATTATCAGGTGCCGTATTTTTTTTTAACTATAAGGCGCACTTAAATTATTTTTTTTCCCTCAAAACTCGACAGTGCGCCTTGTAACCCAGTGTGCCGAATCGGAATCATTTTGGTTGTGCTTACCAACCTCGAAACTATTTTATTTGGTTCATTGCTTAATGATAAGTGTGAACAGCAGATGGCAGTCACACATAAGAGATACATGTAGACTGCAATATGATGGCAGTCACACATAAGAGATACGTGTAGACTGCAATATGATGGCAGTCACACATAAGAGATACGTGTAGACTGCGATACGATGGCCGTCACACATAAGAGATACGTGTAGACTGCAATATGATGGCAGTCACACATAAGAGATACGTGTAGACTGCAATATGATGGCAGTCACACATAAGAGATACGTGTAGACTGCAATATGATGGCAGTCACACATAAGAGATACGTGTAGACTGCAATATGATGGCAGTCACACATAAGAGATACGTGTAGACTGCAATATGATGGCAGTCACACATAAGAGATACGTGTAGACTGCAATATGATGGCAGTCACACATAAGAGATACGTGTAGACTGCAATATGATGGCAGTCACACATAAGAGATATGTGTAGACTGCAATATGATGGCAGTCACACATAAGAGATACGTGTAGACTGCAATATGATGGCAGTCACACATAAGAGATACGTGTAGACTGCAATATGATGGCAGTCACACATAAGAGATACGTGTAGACTGCAATATGATGGCAGTCACACAAGAGATACGTGTAGACTGCAATATGATGGCAGTCACACATAAGAGATACGTGTAGACTGCAATATGATGGCAGTCACACATAAGAGATATGTGTAGACTGCAATATGACTCAAGTAAAAAACACCAACATTTTATATGTTCAATTGAAAATATAGAACATTACACACGGCGCTCAAAAATGTATCAAAATGTTTTAGTAGGACTTTGGTAAGCTATGAAGCCACACCGCTTGATGGATTGTACTGTGCTTCAACATAGGAGTATTGTTATGGTGTGTGTATAAGGTAAGACATATTATCTGGCGTATTGTTTCGCAATATTATGCAAAAGCAACTTTTCTTACCTTCTGGTACCTGCTGATCTGTATTTGGGATCTGCATGAGTCTTGAAAATTTGCGCTCGTGCGTCTTTGTAGTCTGTGCTGATGCCGTAGTCGATAAGTTTCTTCTTTTTCTCCATCTTCTTATGTGACATTCATCCTCAGGTGTTGCCATTTCTAATATAAAGTAGTGTAAAGTTCTTACTTACATATGTCAGTAAACTCACCATGAAAGCACTAAAACATACCGGTGTAGTGAGTTTACATTATTCACCCAAGGGACTTTAGTTATTAGAGAGTTCCGGTCGGACGGTTTTTCACGGGACACATTTCCGGTGTGGTTGTTGTTTCCGGATGAGGAGATGGTGCTCTGTTATTGATTGAAGTAAAGTCTGAATGTCATTAAAACAGTCAGCTCCATCTTTTGACACTTCTTCCACTCCCGTCCTTGCACGCTACACCGCTACAACAAAGATGACGGGGAGAAGACGCTGTCGAAGGTGAGCCACGTAAATAAGACCGCCCACAAAACGGCACATCCTGAAGCGACTGTCAGAAAACGACTTGAAAATGGTCTTTAAAACATCATCTATGCAACAATTTGACCAAAGAACCACCATTACATGTTATGTAGACCAGTGTTTTTCAACCACTGTGCCGCGGCACACTGGTGTGCCGTGAGATACAGTCTGGTGTGCCGTGGGAGATTATGTAATTTCACCTAATTGGGTTAAAAATATTTTTTTACAAACCAGTAATTATAATCCGCAAATGTGCCGTTGTTGAGTGTCGGTGCTGTCTAGAGCTCGGCAGAGTAACCGAGTAATACTCTTACATATCAGTAGGTGGCAGCAGGTAGCTAGTTGCTTTGTAGATGTCGGGAACGACGACGATGGTTTGCAGGTAAAAAGGTATCTAATGCTTAAACCGAAAATAAACAAAAGGCGAGTGCCGCTAAGGAAAGGCATTGAAGCAAAACGAAACTTAAACTGAACTGGCTGCAAAGTAAAGAAAAACAGAATGCTGGACGACAGCAAAGACTTACAGTGTGTGGAGCACATCCGAACATGCCATGACAATCAACACCAAAATAGGAGCGCAAGACAAGAACTAAAATACTACACACAGGAAAACACCCCAAAAAATCTAAATAAGTCACGGGGTGATGTGACGGGTCGTGACAGTACACCTACTTTGAGACAAGAGCTATAGTGAAGCATGCTTGGTTATGGTTTGAATTCATATCCAACAATTGCGAGAACGACTTTCTACTGTCAATATCGGCCGCTGAGTTTCATTTTTGTATGTTTTCTGCTGGTGGTGTGCCTCGGGATTTTTTCAATGAAAAAAATGTGCCTTGGCTCAGAAAAGGTTGAAAAACACTGACGTAGACCACAAGGAAATCTAATATGATAATGCGCCTTATAATCCGCTGCGCCTTTTGTATGAAAATAGACCTGACTAGACCCGCTCATCGGCAGTGCGCCTTATGCCCTATGGTCCGGAAAATACGGTAAATTAATTGTTCATTTTGATAGAACAGCACTGCATCATAGTAAGAGCTGATTTTAGTATGGATCACCTTTTTTAGCTACATCTTAAAACATTTACGGTTAACTATTATTAAATTAATTGACAATATCAATCAAAATGGATCGTTCATTTTAGATACAGCTCCTGTATTATTTAAACTGCACCTACTCCAGTGTGCACAACACTGTGCAGTGAAAATAGCAGCCCACCCGCTTTCATCCTGCTGAGTCAGCAGGCTTTGTGGAAGTCCGTCAACAGCCAGCCGGCAAGGCTCCGGGCCAACAGGCCAGCCCAGTGGGAAAGTTCTACTAACAGCAGAGGTCGGCGCTGATGACTCTACTCCCAGTTTTTTGTTTTTTTTTGCAAGTGTTGATTAGAGAAGCGCTCGAGTTGCTTCTGCCAAAATTGGAGGGCTTCTTTAATTTAATGGACCCTTAATTGGTTGTTGTGCCCCTAGTGACCCAACTCATTGTTTGTCGCTAAGCACGCATTGCCTGGGAGGATTGTATAGAGGAACATTAGGGAGTCAGGTTTCTGTGGTAATGCATTCCTTCTGTTTGTTTACAGTACATACAGAGGAGTTGTAGTAATGGAGTCATGCAGGGAGTATGTCAGAATAAGCTGCCATGTAATGGATACAGAAACGATGATGGTATCACTTATACGAGCAACTTACTTTCAAAAAATTATACAGAACTAGATGAGGCAATTCCTGAAGGAATTGCGTGTGAATGCTCCAATGCTGAAGTTGAACTGAAATCCTGGATTTTTTTGTAGAATTGTTGAAGTAGAGCACACAATTCCCAAACAGGCTGAATATTTTGAAGTTGGAACCGTTTGAATTAAATGAAAAATGTGGGAGTTGTGGAACTTTGAAGAATGTCCCATTGAATACAATGGGAATTTCCTAAACATTTCGGAATTTCGGGAAAAGCAGTATTTTTTGGGAAAATGGTAAAAAAAACTTGAATGGTCTGAATGAGTTGAAATGGTTGGTGTTGGAATTTATCAAATCGGTGGGGAATTGTTGAAGTAGTAACATGTTGTATTGAGAAATGGTATTGCGGAATTCTTGGAATTTCGGGAAAACCGGGAATTTTTCCAGTTAAAAAAAAAACTTAGTTTTTTGTCCTGATTAAGAGGAATGTTTTTACGGTAGGACGGTTGAAATGCGTTGAAAAATGTGGAAAGGAGAAGTAGCCAGAAAAAAGAGTGGAAATAGGGCTTTGGATGGAAAACAAGGAATTCTAGAAAATCCTGGACTTTTTAAAAAAAAAATGTTGAAGTAGAGCACACAATTCCCAAACAGGCTGAATATTTTGAAGTTGGAACCGTTTGAATTAGATGAAAAATGTGGGAGTTGTGGAATTTTGAAGAATGTCCCATTGAATACAATGTGAATTTCCAAAACATTTGGGAATTTCGGGAAAAGCGGTAATTTTTTGGAAAATGGTAAAAAAAAACTTGAATGGTCTGAATGAGTTGAAATGGTTGGTGTTGGAATTTATCAAATCGGTGGAGAAATGTTGAAGTAGTAACATGTTGTATTGAGAAATGGTATTGCGGAATTCCTAGAATTTCGGGAAAACCGGGAATTTTTCCAGTAAAAAAAAAAAAAGATTTTGTTTTTTGTCCTGATTAAGAGGAATGTTTTTACGGTAGAACGGTTGAAATGCGTTGGAAAATGTGGAAAGGAGAAGTAGCCAAAAAAAAGAGTGGAAATCGGGCTTTGGAAAACAAGGAATTCTGTAAAATCCTGGAATTTTTTTTAAAAATTGTTAAAGTAGAGCACACAATTCCCAAACATGCTGAATATTTTGAAGTTGGAACCGTTTGAATTAGATGAAAAATGTGGGAGTTGTGGAACTTTGAAGAATGTCCCATTGAATACAATGGGAATTTCCAAAACATTTGGGAATTTCGGGAAAAGCGGTAATTTTTTGGAAAATGGTAAAAAACTTGAATGGTCTGAATGAGTTGAAATGGTTGGTGTTGGAATTTATCAAATCGGTGGAGAAATGTTGAAGTAGTAACATGTTGTATTGAGAAATGGTATTGCGGAATTCCTAGAATTTCGGGAAAACCGGGAATTGTTCCAGTTAAAAAAAAAAAATTAGTTTTTTGTCCTGATTAAGAGGAATGTTTTTACGGTAGGACGGTTGAAATGCGTTGAAAAATGTGGTAAGGAGAAGTAGCCAGAAAAAAGAGTGGAAATCGGGCTTTGGAAAACAAGGAATTCTGGAAAATCCTGGAATTTTTAAAAAAATTGTTGAAGTAGAGCACACAATTCCCAAACAGGCTGAATATTTTGAAGTTGGAACCTTTTGAATCAGATGAAAAATGTGGGAGTTGTGGAACTTTGAAGAATGTCCCATTGAATACAATGGGAATTTCCAAAACATTTGGGAATTTCGGGAAAAGCGGTATTTTTTTGGAAAATGGTGGAAAAAAACTTGAATGGTCTGAATGAGTTGAAATGGTTGGTGTTGGAATTTATCAAATCGGTGGAGAAATGTTAAAGTAGTAACATGTTGTATTGAGAAATGGTATTGCGGAATTCCTAGAATTTCGGGAAAACCGGGAATTTTTCCAGTTCAAAAAAACCCTTTGTTTTTTATCCTGATTAAGAGGAATGTTTTTACGGTAGAACGGTTGAAATCCGTTGAAAAATGTGGAAAGGAGAAGTAGCCAGAAAAAAGAGTGGAAATCGGGCTTTGGAAAACAAGGAATTCTGGAAAATCCTGGAATTTTTTAAAAAATTGTTGAAGTAGAGCACACAATGCCCAAACATGCTGAATATTTTGAAGTTGGAACTGTTTGAATTAGATGAAAAATGTGGGAGTTGTGGAACTTTGAAGAATGTCCCATTGAATACAATGGGAATTTCCAAAACATTTGGGAATTTCGGGAAAAGCGGTAATTTTTTGGAAAATGGTAAAAAAAAACTTGAATGGTCTGAATGAGTTGAAATGGTTGGTGTTGGAATTTATCAAATCGGTGGAGAAATGTTGAAGTAGTAACATGTTGTATTGAGAAATGGTATTGCGGAATTCCTAGAATTTCGGGAAAACCAGGAATTTTTCCAGTTAAAAAAAAAAACTTCGTTTTTTGTCCTGATTAAGAGGAATGTTTTTACGGTAGAACGGTTGAAATGCGTTGAAAAATGTGGAAAGGAGAAGTAGCCAGAAAAAAGAGTGGAAATAGGGCTTTGAAAAACAAGGAATTCTGGAAAATCCTGGAATTTTTAAAAAAATTGTTGAAGTAGAGCACACAATGCCCAAACATCTGAATATTTTGAAGTTGGAACAGTTTGAATCAGATGAAAAATGTGGGCATTGTGGAACTTTGAAGAATGTCCCATTGATTACAATGGAAATTTCCAAAACATTTGGAAATTTGGAAAAGCAGTATTTTTTTGGAAAATGGTAAAAAAAACTTGAATGGTCTGAATGAGTTGAAATGGTTGGTGTTGGAATGTATCAAATCGGTGGAGAAATGGTATTGCGGAATTCCTAGAATTTCGGGAAAACCGGGAATTTTTCCAGTTCAAAAAAAAACTTTGTTTTTTTCCTGATTAAGAGGAATGTTTTTACAGTAGAACGGTTGAAATCCGTTGAAAAATGTGGAAAGGAGAAGTAGCCAGAAAAAAGAGTGGAAATCGGGCTTTGGAAAACAAGGAATTCTGGAAAATCCTGGAATTTAAAAAAAAAAATTGTTGAAGTAGAGCACACAATTCCCAAACAGGCTGAATATTTTGAAGTTGGAACAGTTTGAATCAGATGAAAAATGTGGGCATTGTGGAACTTTGAAGAATGTCCCATTGATTACAATGGAAATTTCCAAAACATTTGGAAATTTGGAAAAGCAGTATTTTTTTGGAAAATGGTAAAAAAAACTTGAATGGTCTGAATGAGTTGAAATGGTTGGTGTTGGAATTTATCAAATCGGTGGAGAAATGTTGAAGTAGTAACATGTTGTATTGAGAAATGGTATTGCGGAATTCCTAGAATTTCGGGAAAACCCGGGAATTTTTCCTGTTCAAAAAAATACTTTGTTTTTTGTCCTGATTAAGAGGAATGTTTTTACGGTAGAATGGTTGAAATCTGTTGAAAAATGTGGAAAGGAGAAGTAGCCAGAAAAAAGAGTGGAAATCGGGCTTTGGAAAACAAGGAATTCTGGAAAATCCTGGAATTTTTAAAAAAATTGTTGAAGTAGAGCACACAATTCCCAAACATGCTGAATATTTTGAAGTTGGAACCGTTTGAATTAGATGAAAAATGTGGGAGTTGTGGAACTTTGAAGAATGTCCCATTGAATACAATGGGAATTTCCAAAACATTTGGGAATTTCGGGAAAAGCGGTAATTTTTTGGAAAATGGTAAAAAACTTGAATGGTCTGAATGAGTTGAAATGGTTGGTGTTGGAATTTATCAAATCGGTGGAGAAATGTTGAAGTAGTAACATGTTGTATTGAGAAATGGTATTGCGGAATTCCTAGAATTTTGGGAAAACCGGGAATTGTTCCAGTTAAAAAAAAAAATTAGTTTTTTGTCCTGATTAAGAGGAATGTTTTTACGGTAGGACGGTTGAAATGCGTTGAAAAATGTGGTAAGGAGAAGTAGCCAGAAAAAAGAGTGGAAATAGGGCTTTGGATGGAAAACAAGGAATTCTGGAAAATCCTGGAATTAAAAAAAAAAAATTGTTGAAGTAGAGCACACAATTCCCAAACAGGCTGAATATTTTGAAGTTGGAACCGTTTGAATTAGATGAAAAATGTGGGCATTGTGGAACTTTGAAGAATGTCCCATTGAATACAATGGGAATTTCCAAAACATTTGGGAATTTCGGGAAAAGCGGTAATTTTTTGGAAAATGGTAAAAAAAAACTTGAATGGTCTGAATGAGTTGAAATGGTTGGTGTTGGAATTCATCAAATCGGTGGAGAAATGTTGAAGTAGTAACATGTTGTATTGAGAAATGGTATTGCGGAATTCCTAGAATTTCGGGAAAACCCGGGAATTTTTCCTGTTCAAAAAAATACTTTGTTTTTTGTCCTGATTAAGAGGAATGTTTTTACGGTAGGACGGTTGAAATGCGTTGAAAAATGTGGAAAGGAGAAGTAGCCAGAAAAAAGAGTGGAAATCGGGCTTTGGAAAACAAGGAATTCTGGAAAATCCTGGAATTTAAAAAAACAATTGTTGAAGTAGAGCACACAATTCCCAAACATGCTGAATATTTTGAAGTTGGAACCGTTTGAATTAGATGAAAAATGTGGGAGTTGTGGAACTTTGAAGAATGTCCCATTGAATACAATGGGAATTTCCAAAACATTTGGGAATTTCGGGAAAAGCGTTAATTTTTTGGAAAATTGTAAAAAACTTGAATGGTCTGAATGAGTTGAAATGGTTGGTGTTGGAATGTATCAAATCGGTGGAGAAATGTTGAAGTAGTAACATGTTGTATTGAGAAATGGTATTGCGGAATTCGTAGAATTTCGGGAAAACCGGGAATTTTTCCAGTAAAAAAAAAAAACTTTGTTTTTTGTCCTGATTAAGAGGAATGTTTTTACGGTAGAACGGTTGAAATGCGTTGAAAAATGTGGAAAGGAGAAGTAGCCAGAAAAAAGAGTGGAAATAGGGCTTTGGAAAACAAGGAATTCTGGAAAATCCTGGAATTTAAGAAAAAAAATTGAAGTAGAGCACACAATTCCCAAACAGGCTGAATATTTTGAAGTTGGAACTGTTTGAATTAGATGAAAAATGTGGGAGTTGTGGAACTTTGAAGAATGTCCCATTGAATACAATGGGAATTTCCAAAACATTTGGGAATTTCGGGAAAAGCGGTAATTTTTTTGGAAAATGGTAAAAAAAACTTGAATGGTCTGAATGAGTTGAAATGGTTGGTGTTGGAATTTATCAAATCGGTGGAGAAATGTTGAAGTAGTAACATGTTGTATTGAGAAATGGTATTGCGGAATTCCTAGAATTTCGGGAAAACCGGGAATTTTTCCAGTTAAAAAAAAAAACTTTGTTTTTTGTCCTGATTAAGAGGACTGTTTTTACGGTAGAACGGTTGAAATCCGTTGAAAAATGTGGAAAGGAGAAGTAGCCAGAAAAAGAGTGGAAATCGGGCTTTGGAAAACAAGGAATTCTGTAAAATCCTGGAATAAAAAAAAAAAAATTGTTGAAGTAGAGCACACAATTCCCAAACAGGCTGAATATTTTGAAGTTGGAACCGTTTGAATTAGATGAAAAATGTGGGAGTTGTGGAACTTTGAAGAATGTCCCATTGAATACAATGGGAATTTCCTAAACATTTGGGAATTTCGGGAAAAGCGGTAATTTTTTGGAAAATGGTAAAAAAAACTTGAATGGTCTGAATGAGTTGAAATGGTTGGTGTTGGAATGTATCAAATCGGTGGAGAAACGTTGAAGTAGTAACATGTTGTATTGAGAAATGGTATTGCGGAATTCCTAGAATTTCAAGAAAACTGGGAATTTTTACAGTTAAAAAAAACAACTTTGTTTTTTGTCCTGATTAAGAGGAATGTTTTTACGGTAGAACGGTTGAAATGCGTTGAAAAATGTGGAAAGGAGAAGTAGCCAGAAAAAAGAGTGGAAATCGGGCTTTGGAAAACAAGGAATTCTGTAAAATCCTGGAATTAAAAAAAAAATGGTTGAAGTAGAGCACACAATTCCCAAACATGCTGAATATTTTGAAGTTGGAACCGTTTGAATTAGATGAAAAATGTGGGAGTTGTGGAACTTTGAAGAATATCCTATTGAATACAATGGGAATTTCCTAAACATTTGGGAATTTCGGGAAAAGCGGTAATTTTTTGGAAAATGGTAAAAAAAAACTTGAATGGTCTGAATGAGTTGAAATGGTTGGTGTTGGAATTTATCAAATCGGTGGAGAAATGTTGAAGTAGTAACATGTTGTATTGAGAAATGGCATTACGGAATTTCGGGAAAACCGGGAATTTTTCCAGTTAAAAAAAAAACTTAGTTTTTTGTCCTGATTAAGAGGAATGTTTTTACGGTAGAACGGTTGAAATGCGTTGAAAAATGTGGAAAGCAGAAGTAGCCAGAAAAAAGAGTGGAAATAAGGTTTTGGAAAACAAGGAATTCTGGAAAATCCTGGAATTTTAAAAAAAATTGTTGAAGTAGAGCACACAATTCCCAAACAGGCTGAATATTTTGAAGTTGGAACCGTTTGAATTAGATGAAAACTGTGGGCGGTGTGGAACTTTGAAGAATGTCCCATTGAATACAATGGGAATTTCCAAAACATTTCGGAATTTCGGGAAAAGCAGTATTTTTTGGGAAAATGGTAAAAAAAAACTTGAATGGTCTGAATGAGTTGAAATGGTTGGTGTTGGAATTTATCAAATCGGTGGAGAAATGTTGAAGTATGAACATCTTGTATTGAGAAATGGTATTGCAGAATTTCGGGAAAACCGGGAATTTTTCCTGTTCAAAAAAATACTTTGTTTTTTGTCCTGATTAAGAGGAATGTTTTTACGGTAGAATGGTTGAAATCTGTTGAAAAATGTGGAAAGGAGAAGTAGCCAGAAAAAAGAGTGGAAATCGGGCTTTGGAAAACAAGGAATTCTGGAAAATCCTGGAATTTTTAAAAAAATTGTTGAAGTAGAGCACACAATTCCCAAACAGGCTGAATATTTTGAAGTTGGAACCTTTTGAATTAGATGAAAAATGTGGGAGTTGTGGAACTTTGAAGAATGTCCCATTGAATACAATGGGAATTTCCAAAACATTTGGGAATTTCGGGAAAAGCGGTAATTTTTTGGAAAATGGTAAAAAAAACTTGAATGGTCTGAATGAGTTGAAATGGTTGGTGTTGGAATTTATCAAATCGGTGGAGAAATGTTGAAGTAGTAACATGTTGTATTGAGAAATGGTATTGCGGAATTCCTAGAATTTCGGGAAAACCGGGAATTTTTCCAGTAAAAAAAAACGTAGTTTTTTTGTCCTGATTAAGAGGAATGTTTTTACGGTAGAACGGTTGAAATGCGTTGAAAAATGTGGAAAGGAGAAGTAGCCAGAAAAAAGAATGGAAATAGGGCTTTGGAAAACAAGGAATTCTGGAAAATCCTGGAATTTTTAAAAAAATTGTTGAAGTAGAGCACACAATTCCCAAACAGGCTGAATATTTTGAAGTTGGAACCGTTTGAATTAGATGAAAAATGTGGTAGTTGTGGAACTTTGAAGAATGTCCCATTGAATACAATGGGAATTTCCCAAACATTTGGGAATTTCGGGAAAAGCGGTAATTTTTTGGAAAATGGTAAAAAGAACTTGAATGGTCTGAATGAGTTGAAATGGTTGGTGTTGGAATTTATCAAATCGGTGGAGAAATGTTGAAGTAGTAACATGTTGTATTGAGAAATGGTATTGCGGAATTCCTAGAATTTCAAGAAAACTGGGAATTTTTACAGTTAAAAAAAACAACTTTGTTTTTTGTCCTGATTAAGAGGAATGTTTTTACGGTAGAACGGTTGAAATGCGTTAAAAAATGTGGAAAGGAGAAGTAGCCAGAAAAAAGAGTGGAAATCGGGCTTTGGAAAACAAGGAATTCTGTAAAATCCTGGAATTAAAAAAAAAATTGTTGAAGTAGAGCACACAATTCCCAAACATGCTGAATATTTTGAAGTTGGAACCGTTTGAATTAGATGAAAAATGTGGGAGTTGTGGAACTTTGAAGAATGTCCCATTGAATACAATGGGAATTTCCTAAACATTTGGAATTTCGGGAAAAGCGGTAATTTTTTGGAAAATGGTAAAAAAAACTTGAATGGTCTGAATGAGTTGAAATGGTTGGTGTTGGAATTTATCAAATCGGTGGAGAAATGTTGAAGTAGTAACATGTTGTATTGAGAAATGGCATTACGGAATTTCGGGAAAACCGGGAATTTTTCCAGTTAAAAAAAAAAACTTAGTTTTTTGTCCTGATTAAGAGGAATGTTTTTACGGTAGAACGGTTGAAATGCGTTGAAAAATGTGGAAAGGAGAAGTAGCCAGAAAAAAGAGTGGAAATAGGGTTTTGGAAAACAAGGAATTCTGGAAAATCCTGGAATTTTTAAAAAAAATTGTTGAAGTAGAGCACACAATTCCCAAACAGGCTGAATATTTTGAAGTTGGAACCGTTTGAATTAGATGAAAACTGTGGGCGGTGTGGAACTTTGAAGAATGTCCCATTGAATACAATGGGAATTTCCAAAACATTTCGGAATTTCGGGAAAAGCAGTATTTTTTGGGAAAATGGTAAAAAAAAACTTGAATGGTCTGAATGAGTTGAAATGGTTGGTGTTGGAATTTATCAAATCGGTGGAGAAATGTTGAAGTATGAACATGTTGTATTGAGAAATGGTATTGCAGAATTTCGGGAAAACCGGGAATTTTTCCTGTTCAAAAAAATACTTTGTTTTTTGTCCTGATTAAGAGGAATGTTTTTACGGTAGAATGGTTGAAATCTGTTGAAAAATGTGGAAAGGAGAAGTAGCCAGAAAAAAGAGTGGAAATCGGGCTTTGGAAAACAAGGAATTCTGGAAAATCCTGGAATTTTTAAAAAAATTGTTGAAGTAGAGCACACAATTCCCAAACAGGCTGAATATTTTGAAGTTGGAACCTTTTGAATTAGATGAAAAATGTGGGAGTTGTGGAACTTTGAAGAATGTCCCATTGAATACAATGGGAATTTCCAAAACATTTGGGAATTTCGGGAAAAGCGGTAATTTTTTGGAAAATGGTAAAAAAAACTTGAATGGTCTGAATGAGTTGAAATGGTTGGTGTTGGAATTTATCAAATCGGTGGAGAAATGTTGAAGTAGTAACATGTTGTATTGAGAAATGGTATTGCGGAATTCCTAGAATTTCGGGAAAACCGGGAATTTTTCCAGTTCAAAAAAAACTTTGTTTTTTATCCTGATTAAGAGGAATGTTTTACGGTAGAACGGTTGAAATCCGTTGAAAAATGTGGAAAGGAGAAGTAGCCAGAAAAAAGAGTGGAAATAGGGCTTTGGAAAACAAGAAATTCTGGAAAATCCTGGAATTTTAAAAAAAATTGTTGAAGTAGAGCACACAATTCCCAAACAGGCTGAATATTTTGAAGTTGGAACCTTTTGAATTAGATGAAAAATGTGGGAGTTGTGGAACTTTGAAGAATGTCCCATTGAATACAATGGGAATTTCCAAAACATTTGGGAATTTCGGGAAAAGCGGTAATTTTTTGGAAAATGGTAAAAAAAACTTGAATGGTCTGAATGAGTTGAAATGGTTGGTGTTGGAATTTATCAAATCGGTGGAGAAATGTTGAAGTAGTAACATGTTGTATTGAGAAATGGTTTTGCGGAATTCCTAGAATTTCGGGAAAACCGGGAATTTTTCCAGTTAAAAAAACCCGTTGTTTTTTGTCCTGATTAAGAGGAATGTTTTTACGGTAGAACGGTTGAAATGCGTTGAAAAATGTGGAAAGGAGAAGTAGCCAGAAAAAAGAGTGGAAATAGGGTTTTGGAAAACAAGGAATTCTGGAAAATCCTGGAATTTTAAAAAAAATTGTTGAAGTAGAGCACACAATTCCCAAACAGGCTGAATATTTTGAAGTTGGAACCGTTTGAATTAGATGAAAACTGTGGGCGGTGTGGAACTTTGAAGAATGTCCCATTGAATACAATGGGAATTTCCAAAACATTTCGGAATTTCGGGAAAAGCAGTATTTTTTGGGAAAATGGTAAAAAAAAAACTTGAATGGTCTGAATGAGTTGAAATGGTTGGTGTTGGAATTTATCAAATCGGTGGAGAAATGTTGAAGTATGAACATGTTGTATTGAGAAATGGTATTGCAGAATTTCGGGAAAACCGGGAATTTTTCCTGTTCAAAAAAATACTTTGTTTTTTGTCCTGATTAAGAGGAATGTTTTTACGGTAGAATGGTTGAAATCTGTTGAAAAATGTGGAAAGGAGAAGTAGCCAGAAAAAAGAGTGGAAATCGGGCTTTGGAAAACAAGGAATTCTGGAAAATCCTGGAATTTTTAAAAAAATTGTTGAAGTAGAGCACACAATTCCCAAACAGGCTGAATATTTTGAAGTTGGAACCTTTTGAATTAGATAAAAAATGTGGGAGTTGTGGAACTTTGAAGAATGTCCCATTGAATACAATGGGAATTTCCAAAACATTTGGGAATTTCGGGAAAAGCGGTAATTTTTTGGAAAATGGTAAAAAAAACTTGAATGGTCTGAATGAGTTGAAATGGTTGGTGTTGGAATGTATCAAATCGGTGGAGAAATGTTGAAGTAGTAACATGTTGTATTGAGAAATGGTATTGCGGAATTCCTAGAATTTCGGGAAAACCGGGAATTTTTCCAGTTAAAAAAAAAACGTTGTTTTTTGTCCCGATTAAGAGGAATGTTTTTACGGCAGGACGGTTGAAATGCGTTGAAAAATGTGGAAAGGAGAAGTAGCCAGAAAAAAGAGTGGAAATAGGGCTTTGGAAAACAAGGATTTCTGGAAAATCCTGGAATTTTAAAAAAAATTGTTGAAGTAGAGCACACAATTCCCAAACATGCTGAATATTTTGAAGTTGGAACCGTTTGAATTAGATGAAAAATGTGGGAGTTGTGGAACTTTGAAGAATGTCCCATTGAATACAATGGGAATTTCCAAAACATTTGGGAATTTCGGGAAAAGCGGTAATTTTTTGGAAAATGGTAAAAAACTTGAATGGTCTGAATGAGTTGAAATGGTTGGTGTTGGAATTTATCAAATCGGTGGGGAAATGTTGAAGTAGTAACATGTTGTATTGAGAAATGGTATTGCGGAATTCCTAGAATTTCGGGAAAACCGGGAATTGTTCCAGTTAAAAAAAAAAATTAGTTTTTTGTCCTGATTAAGAGGAATGTTTTTACGGTAGGACGGTTGAAATGCGTTGAAAAATGTGGTAAGGAGAAGTAGCCAGAAAAAAGAGTGGAAATAGGGCTTTGGATGGAAAACAAGGAATTCTGGAAAATCCTGGACTTTTTAAAAAAAATGTTGAAGTAGAGCACACAATTCCCAAACAGGCTGAATATTTTGAAGTTGGAACCGTTTGAATTAGATGAAAAATGTGGGAGTTGTGGAATTTTGAAGAATGTCCCATTGAATACAATGGGAATTTCCAAAACATTTGGGAATTTCGGGAAAAGCGGTAATTTTTTGGAAAATGGTAAAAAACTTGAATGTTCTGAATGAGTTGAAATGGTTGGTGTTGGAATTCACCAAATCGGTGGAGAAATGTTGAAGTAGTAACATGTTGTATTGAGAAATGGTATTGCGGAATTCCTAGAATTTCGGGAAAACCGGGAATTTTTCCAGTAAAAAAAAAAACAACTTTGTTTTTTGTCCTGATTAAGAGGAATGTTTTTACGGTAGAACGGTTGAAATGCGTTGAAAAAATGTGGAAAGGAGAAGTAGCCAGAAAAAAGAGTGGAAATAGGGCTTTCAAAAACAAGGAATTCTGTAAAATCCTGGAATTTAAAAAAAAAATTGTTGAAGTAGAGCACACAATTCCCAAACATGCTGAATATTTTGAAGTTGGAACCGTTTGAATTAGATGAAAAATGTGGGAGTTGTGGAACTTTGAAGAATGTCCCATTGAATACAATGGGAATTTCCTAAACATTTGGGAATTTCGGGAAAAGCGGTAATTTTTTGGAAAATGGTAAAAAACTTGAATGGTCTGAATGAGTTGAAATGGTTGGTGTTGGAATTTATCAAATTGGTGTGGAAATGTTGAAGTAGTAACATGTTGTATTGAGAAATGGCATTATGGAATTTCGGGAAAACCGGGAATTTTTCCAGTAAAAAAAAACACGTTGTTTTTTGTCCTGATTAAGAGGAATGTTTGTCTGGCTGACAGCTGGCACGTTAATCACTTGTTGACCCTTGTTGAGCTAATCATTTGTTGACAATCGGTGCGCTAATTGCTAGCTGATAACTGCCCTGTTAAACGGTAGCTGACAACTGGCGCGTTACATGTTATCTGACAACTGGTACGCTAATTGCTAGGTGACAAATGTTGCGGCAATCGCTAGATGACAACTGGTGCGCTAATCGCTAGATGGCAACGGGCACGCTAATCGTTAGCTGGCAAACAGTGCGCGAATTGTCAGCTGATAACTGGCGCGTTAAACGGTAGCTGACAACTAGCGAGTTAAATCTTAGCTGATAACTGGCTCGTTAATTGCTAGCTGACAACTGGCATGCTAATTGCTAGCTGACAACTGGCCCGCTTATCGCTAGCTGACAACCGGTGTGCTATTTGTTAGCTGACAATGGGTGCGCTAACTGCTAGCTGACAACTGGCGCGCTTATCGCTAGTTGACAATTGTTGACAATAGTTGACAATTGAGCGATGCAAGCTGGGAGCTTGCATCGCTAATGATAGCTGGTAGCTGGTGTGCTAATTGCTAGCAGGCAAATAGAGCGGTGATTGCTCGCTATCTTGAATGTTAAAGGGGAACATTATCACCAGACCTATGTAAGCGTCAATATATACCTTGATGTTGCAGAAAAAAGACCATATATTTTTTTAACCGATTTCCGAACTCTAAATGGGTGAATTTTGGCGAATTAAACGCCTTTCTATTATTCGCTCTTGGAGCGATGACGTTGTGACGTCACATCGGGAAGCAATCCGCCATTTTCTCAAACCCCGAGTCAAATCAGCTCTGTTATTTTCCGTTTTTTCGACTGTTTTCCGTACCTTGGAGACATCATGCCTCGTCGGTGTGTTGTCGGAGGGTGTAACAACACGAACAGGGACGGATTCAAGTTGCACCAGTGGCCCAAAGATGCCAAAGTGGCAAGAAATTGGACGTTTGTTCCGCACACTTTACCGACGAAAGCTATGCTACGACAGAGATGGCAAGAATGTGTGGATATCCTGCGACACTCAAAGCAGATGCATGTCCAACGATAAAGTCAAAGAAATCTGCCGCCAGACCCCCATTGAATCTGCCGGAGTGTTTGAGCAATTCAGGGACAAAGGACCTCGGTAGCACGGCAAGCGATGGCGGCAGTTTGTTCCCGCAGATGAGCGAGCTAAACCCCCTGGATGTCTTTGCTCACACCGTCCCTTATGCCACCGAAGATGATCAAGAGAAGAATATCGACCCTAGCTTCCCTGGTCTGCTGATGAGCGGATGAGGGTATGTCTACAGAATATATTAATTGATGAAAATTGGGCTGTCTGCACTCTCACAGTGCATGTTGTTGCCAAATGTATTTCATATGCTGTAAACCTAGTTCATAGTTGTTAGTTTCCTTTAATGCCAAACAAACACATACCAATCGTTGGTTAGAAGGCGATCGCCGAATTCGTCCTCGCTTTCTCCCGTGTCGCTGGCTGTCGTGTCGTTTTCGCTTGCATACGGTTCAAACCGATATGGCTCAATAGCTTCAGTTTCTTCTTCAATTTCGTTTTCGCTACCTGCCTCCACACTACAACCATCCGTTTCAATACATGCGTAATCTGTTGAATCGCTTAAGGCGCTGAAATCCGAGTCCGAATCCGAGCTAATGTCGCTATAGCTTGCTGTTCTATGCGCCATGTTTGTTTGTGTTGGCATCACTATGTGACGTCACAGGAAAATGGACGGGTGTATATAACGATGGTTAAAATCAGGCACTTTGAAACTTTTTTTAGGGATATTGCATGATGGGTAAAATTTTGAAAAAAACTTCAAAAAGTAAAATAAGCCACTGGGAACTGATTTTTAATGGTTTTAACCCTTCTGAAATTGTGATAATGTTCCCCTTTAACATGGATCAAATAATATTTATTTGTTATATATTTTATTTTATTTGCATTCTATTTATTTTTTCATTAAATTAAAATAATGTATATTATACTACAGAATATTGTATTTTATATATATTTTATTTGAACTTGGAAGGTAAAGTGAGTACAGAGTCTATTCCATTGCTATTTCTAAACCACCTTACATTGTGTTATTGTGTATTAAAAGACATTTACATTTGTGGAAATATTGCCTTGGGAATATAAAATAAATATTTGAAATAATGTGTAATTAACCAAAAATGTTACAACGCCCCTGCAGTACCTCTACGGACCTCCTGTTGAAGACATTTGGCCTAAATTATTAATCAACAAAAAATCATTTGCATAGCAATTTATATGGAGATTAACTTGTGTCTCTATTATGAAATCTTTTTTTTGACACTGAATATTTTAGCGTTTGAATTTTGTGAACTGAAATATTTTACGTCAAATTATGCTGACAAGTTCATTGTATACAAAATTAGTGAGCAAACTTTTTGTGTTTAGAGATTAATGTTGTTAAAATACCATGTTTTAAAATTAGTGTGAGAAAATTTGGTGTAAAAATTCAGTGTATAAAAATGATGTGCAGAAAAATGTGTCGCTTTATAAACTCAAGACCCACTTTCTGTAATTAAGACTGAAGTAAACGATCGTGTCTTTGAACCAGCCAATGAGGTGTCAAGTTGAAGGAAAAGACAAAATGGATGAGCTTACCAGAGTACTCCTATCCTATCCTACAACACTCACACAATAATGACTGATACTAAAATGTTATGACAGACCATCAAAAAAAAAAACAGGATTGCAATTGTTTTTTTTACTGAATAAGGCATTCAGACTTTACATGAAAACACAGAAAATTGGATTTTCAATAGTAATTATGAACAATAAAACACTGAATATTGAGAAAATATGAATGTTGCTACTTCCCAGACAACGTCTTTGATGACATATTGTATTATTCTGCAAGAACAACAAAGATGCAACAAACAAATGCCACATATTCTATATAATATCCCTTTTCTGCAGAAAAGAAAGACATCTTCCTTCGTCTTCCACTCATGTCTCAGTCTTGCTGTTTTTATTAACAAACCCCGCCCGCTCTGCATTGTACCTCGTCTGCATGGAACTACAGTGACGTAGTTGCTATGATTACCATACGTAGTAACCCATATTTGCAGATTCTAACCATTGGAACAATTAGAAACATCCTGCGGGCAGCGTTGAAACGCTGCATCAACTGCCTTTTTGCTGCTTTGCAACTTCAAACTTGACACCTCTTTGGCTCGTTCTGAGACAGGATCGATTGCTTCAATCTTAATTTACCCAAAGGGGGGGCTTGAGTGTTGAAGCAATGGATATTTCTGCACTGATTTTTTTTTTACACTGAATTTTAAAACTATATTTTAAAAAACAATGTGTCTCCGTAATGAAGTCACAAATTAATCTCCATAATTCTAATTGTCGTCTCTGAACTAAAATTTAGTTTGGGCCGGCACGCAAAGGCAGTGCCTTTAAGGTTTATTGGCGCTCTGTACTTCTCCCTACGTCCGTGTACACAGCGGCGTTTTAAAAAGTCATACATTTTACTTTTTGAAACTGGTACGGATAATTTCCGATATTACATTTTAAAGCATTTATCGGCCAATTTTATCGGACATCTTTACTTGCAAGACCAGGAAGTCACCACCAAAAACAAAGTGTGCTTTAACATGTTCCACATCGTAATATGTGTACTTAGATAAAGTGAAGAGGACATATTTCATTTTTACTCCTATGATGCCATCAGCAGGCGAGTCATCGATCGGGACATTTACATCATACTTGACAACCCTCCAGGATTTTCCGGGAGACTCCCGAAATTCAGCGCCTCTCCCGAAAACCTCCCGGGACAAATTTCCTCCCGAAAATCTCACGAAATTCAGGCCGAGCTGGAGGCCACGCCCCCTCCAGCTCTATGCGGACCTGAGTCCGCTTTCCCACAATATAAACAACGTCTACAGTAAAGCAGTTCGTCTGCCGTAAACAGCAATGTTGTGACACTCTTAAACAGGACAATACTGCCATCTAGTGCATTTGATGAAAGCACTTTTGTGCGTGCCACACAGCAATGCATCATCAGAGAGGGTGTTCAGCATGGTTAGAAAGATAGAGAACATGACAGAGAATAGAACAAGGATGGACAATTCAACCCTTAACAACAATGAGTAGATGAGTGTTATGTGTGTGTATATGTATAAATAAATGAACACTGAAATTCAAGTATTTCTTTTATTTATTTATATATATATATATATATATATATATATATATAATAAAATAAAATAAATATATATTTATAGCTAGAATTCACTGAAAGTCAATTATTTCTTATATATATATATATATATATATATATATATATATATATATATATATATATATATATATATATATATATATATATATATCCATCCATCCATCCATTTTCTACCCCTTATTCCCTTCGGGGTCGCGGGGATATATATATATATATATATATATATATATATATATATATATATATATATATATATATATCAGAAGTCTTCAACATGGGTCCAGGAGCCCTGCACTGCAGCGGGGTCATGATTTAAAAAATGTTTTTGGTTTATTATATGCATCTATCCATCCATTTTCTTCCGCTTATCCGAGGTCGGGTCGCGGGGGCAGCAGCCACACAGAGAAGTCCAGACTTTCCCCTCCCCAGCCACTTCGTCCAACTCCTCCTGGGGGATCCTGAGACCTTCCCAGGCCAGCCGGGAGACATAATCTCCCCAACGTGTCCTGGGTCTTCCCTGTGGCCTTGTACCAGTCAGACGTGCCCTAAACACCTGCCTAGGGAGGAGTTCGGGTGGCATCCTGACCAGATGCCCGAACCACTTCATCTGGCTCCTCTCCATGTGGAGGAGCAGCGGCTTTACTTTGAGCTCCTCCCGGATGGCAGAGCTTTTCACCCTATCTCTAAGGGAGAGCCCCCCACCCGGTGGAGGAAACTCATTTTGGCCGCTTGTACCCGTGATCTTGTCCTTTCAGTCATAACCCAAAGCTCATGACCATAGGTGAGGATGGGAACGTAGATCGACCGGTAAATTGAGAGCTTTGCCTTCCGGCTCAGCTCCTTCTTCACCACAACGGATCGATACAGCGTCCGCATTACTGAAGACGCCGCACCGATCCGCCTGTCGATCTCACCATCCACTCTTCCCTCACTCGTGAACAAGACTCCGAAGTACTTGAAGTCATCCACTTGGGGCAAGATCTCTTCTTCAACCCGGAGATGGCACTCCACCCTTTTCCGGACGAGAACCATGGACTCGGACTTGGCGGTGCTGATTCCCATCCCAGTCGCTTCACACTCGACTGCGAACCGATCCAGCGAGAGCTGAAGATCTTGGCCAAATGAAGCCATCAGGACCACATCATCTGCAAAAAGCAGAGACCTAATCCTGCAGCCACCAAACTGGATCCCCTCAACTCCCAGACTGCGCCTAGAAATTCTGTCCATAGGTTATGAACAGAATCGATGACAAAGGGCAACCCTCACTGGAAACGGGTCTGACTTACTGCCGGCAATGCGGACCAAGCTCTGACACTGATCATACAGGGAGCGAACCGCCACAATCAGACAGTCCGATACCCCATACTCTCTGAGCACTCCCCACAGGACTTCTCCAAGTCCAAAAACACATGTGGACTGGCTGGGAAAACTCCCATGCACCCTCAAGGACCCTGCCGAGAGTATAGAGCTGGTCCACAGTTCCATGACCAGGACGAAAACCACACTGCTCCCCCTGAATTCGAGGTTCGACTATCTAGCGTAGCCTCCTCTCCAGTACACCTGAATAGACCTTACCAGGAAGGCTGAGGAGTGTGATCCCACAGGTTTATTATACCTACGAAAAAAATACTATGCTCCCGCAATTTTTTGTATACAAAAAAACATCTTTAAATGCACACTGACATTGTTTCAACACACTGTTGAACATATAAATGGAGGCAGAAGACGTATTTTAGTCAATAATGCTCACTTTATTCGTGATTGGCCGAGAGCTACCCATTCTCAGCGAGCAGCTAGTTTATGTTTAAGTGTTTGAATCTGAAAAATGAATCGTTTTATGAAAAAACTTAAGAAGCACAAGAAGGATAAGCCTACCCTCCACTTCAGAAAGTGCTGGTTAACAGGGTATCTTTAGGACCACTGGACCAGTTTGATTTAAAACACCATTTTATACAAGATACTGTTGGAAGTGCCTGGACTGCAAAAAGTCAGTGTTTAAAAACAAAACAAAAAAATACAAAAATGAGGGGTATTTTATTTGAACTCAGCAAAATTATCTTCCAATAGAACAAGAAAATTTGGCTTGTCAAGACTTTCCAAAACAAGTAAAATTAGCTAACTTCAATGAACCCAAAATACCTTAAAATAAGTATATCATCACTAATAACAAGTGCACTTTTCTTGGTAGAAAACAAAAAAACAAAAAACCTTTTTGCTCAATAGGTTGAAAAATAATCTTAAATGAAGTAAATGCTAGTGCCATTATCTTGACATAATGATATGCGCTCGGCATTACATTTCTTGAAACCAGCAAACGTATACTAAAAACTAATTTATTGTTCTTAATGGAAAGGCAACAAGGCAACCGCTTGTTACTCTCGGGGTGTCCGAGCCGCTCAGGCATATTATATGGTCTAAAAAGGCATTTTTCCATCGACAACATGACATCATCGCGCCAAGTGCTTGCTCTTTCAGTCAATTAGTGCGCATATATACAGCCCAGCCCCCGGCCAAAATTGTTTTAATTGTAATTTTGAAGAATTTATCTGAATGTGCATGAACCTTTTCTGTTCAAAATTGTTAGAAATGTCACATGTTAAATGTTTCGTCAGTTTACTGTACTGTGCCAACTGTACTACTATATGAGCAGGGCCGGCCCGTGGCATAGGCCGTATAGGTAAATGCTAAGGGCGCCGTCCATCAGGGGGCGCCACGCCAGTGCCACAAATGTTGGAGAAAAAAAAAAAAAAAAAAGTTGGTACTATTATTTCTAAATACAAAAAATAATCCCACGTTAATTAAAATGCAAAGTAAAGCCTATTTAATAGAAATATTATTTGTCACAAGATTACGCCCCTCCCCCCGCACGGTGCGCCCCTCCCTTCCCGTATCATGACTCTTTTTGGACGTCACCACATCAAAAAATCAACACAAGATGTCAAAACGGCCAAAACTGTCAGGTGCCCAGGGAAGAAAAAAGAGAAAAGAAGAGGAGGAGAAACGAGAAAAGGACAGAGGTAGCAGGTAGGTAACGTTAGCCAACATGAAATTATTTGTCTGTTACAGAATGTGATAGTAACCTGGCTTTTTAGCATTAAGCTAATGTTACATGATTCGGCAATTGCTAATCAATAAATAGCTAGTTCTGTTTTAACGTCGGGTTAATTTTGTGGAGGGGGCTAAATTGTTATGGAAAATAATAATGTAACGTTAGGTAATTACAGTACTCCCACCTTACATTCCTCAGGGACATTTGTATTAGATCTTTTAAGCAGGTGTTTTTTGTTTACATTGTTATTGCCTTCTGGTTAGCTAATGTTTGCCCTGCAGGTAATAGTCACTTTTCCACCCCTTTATATATTAGGTATAGTTGTAAGTAAAAAAAAAAGGTCAAAGACAAAGCTATTCGGTTTCTTGTGAGTATATACACTTCACTGCCGATGTGGGGGGGGGGCGCCACCTAAAATCTTGCCTAGGGTGCCAGATTGGTTAGGGCCGGGCCTGTATATGAGTATGTGTTTTCTATTGTTTCATTGAAAATAAAACAGCAAAGTCCATTTGGCTGTCATCTGTTTTAATTATGAGACACAATTGTGTCAAAGTCATGATTTTTTTTTTCATGCTTGAAATAAGAAATGATTACTTTAAAAAAGTAGTTTTATACTTGCGAGTGTTGATGACACAACAGTTGATATTCTAGTTTCAAGCATGTTTTACTCAATATAGGTCATAACATCTCAGCAACAAGCTGTAATATCTTACTGAGATCATTTAGGACCAAAACCCTTAAAACAAGTAAAACACTCTAACATAAAATCTGCTTAGTGAGAATAATCTTATAATCACCCTTATTTGAGATATTTAATCTTACTTAGATTTCAGTTTTTGCAGTGTGCTACATCTCTAAATCAGTCTGAGGGTATTTGGCCTGAAAAAGCATTGAAAACCCTTAAACTAAATAATACAATGTTAGAATTTCCCTTGCCTCTAATACTACGAGGACTGGTTTGCTGGTTTAACAGACCCCTCCCCCGCGACTATGCAGCCTGATTTGCATCATCACAGCTCGCAGCACCGTAGCATGACATCACACACTACAGTCTGACAACGCCACACACTCATGTTAGCTCACGCCTGGCGGGCTCCACGCGTCACACTTTTTTCTCACTCACCATCCTCTTTTCGCCCACCCCTCTTCTTCCCCTCCCACTCACGTTTTAGGCAGCGTGCGGTTGCAGAACAACAGCATCATGGAGGCGGGCTGCGTGGTTGCCGCGGTGATCGAGAACGCCGCCTCAGGACCCCGGGGGGAACCAGGAAGTAGTCATGTCCTTGAGGGGTGAGGTGCATGCGTTTTTTTGAATGGTCATTTAGAGGAAATGCTTAATGGCAACATCTTTGTTTCTTTGGCGTTACTGTTGACCTAGCAATGTGTGTCAAGGTTCTCATGTGACTGATCTTATCAACCTGACTAACTGTGACAAAGCCGAGGGCCTTTCCCAGTCACATCTTTTTGTTGCTCATAAAAGTTGAGTGCATTCACGACCTCACCCTCTTTTCGTCACGTTTTGAGTCAGGCTTTTGTAGTGCACTGCCTTGTGGGTGGGCTGCTTTTTATGATCCGTCTGAATAGGTATGCTTTGCTACGATCCGCACACACAAAAAGCCATAAAAATCCTCTCCTTTTCTCATGTCCTGGTGGTAATGTTGGTCATCACGTCTTATGACGTGATTTAGATATTAACAGTAAATTAGCAAGTAGATTTTTTTTTATTTTTTTTTTATGTGTCCTGTCCAGCTTCTCAGGCAAATCATATAGTTGATGTAGATGCCCATGTCGGCTGTTCAGATTTACTTTACAAAAGAGAAGTGTAGGATACTTCTCTTGTTGCCTTATTTGTATTTGACTTTATTAAATGTATTTATATTATCATTTAGGGCAGCCGGGCCGGAGCAGGAGGGGATAGAAAGAGAAAAAAAGGAAGACAGAGGGGGAAATTGTGGGGACAAGAGAGGGATTAGACAGAGAGACAAAAACAACAACAGCAAACAACAACAATAGAGCAACATCAGCAAATACGACATGTACAAATATGATGGTAAAAGTGATAGCAAATAAGCAGTTAGCGAAAAATAATACAGAAATGACAATGAGCATTATTACACTACAAATGGACCAATACAAATACCAATAGAATTAGCGCTATTGATAATGAACAATACCAATAATTTACCTATATATTAACAGTACAGTTGTTCAAATGCAACAATACATATACGTAATGATAACTTGAGATATGAAAGAATGCAGAAAAATGGAGGGGGAGAAAGAGAAGCAACCTACATTAACCTTGTAGATTGTTATAGTAACAATAGGTTAAGCTTTGTCAGTGTGCCATGTGTTACACCCAGTTTACCCTAGGGCAACAACGTTAATATATGTTTGATGAAACGTGATTATGTGCATGAGTGTACCGTATTTTCCGCACCATAAGCCGCCCTGGGTTATAAGCCGCGCCTTCAATGAACGGCATATTTCAAAACTTTGTCCACCGATAAGCCGCCCCGTGTTATAAGCGGCATCTAACTGCGCTAAAGGGAATGTCAAAAAAACAGTCAGATAGGTCAGTCAAACTTTAATAATATATTAAAAACCAGCGTGATGTGGGCGCGCATGGAGTCGTATATCAACATGGACGTAGCTGCGTGAAAAAAGCCACCCGGCCTCTTCGCGTAATCTTCCCTTAACCACTCGCTCATCTTTTCTTCATCCATCCATCCCTTCGAGTTACCTTTTATGATGACGCCGGCTGGAAAGGTCTCTTTTGGCAAGGTCTTCCTTTTGAATATCACCATGGGTGGAAGTTTCTGGCCATTAGCATGGCAAGCTAGAACCACAGTGAAGGATGACTTCTCATTCCCTGTGGTGCGAATATTCACCGTACGTGCTCCCGTTGTATCCACAGTGCGGTTCACAGGAATATCAAAAGTCAGTGGAACCTCGTCCATGTTGATAATGTTCTCTGGCCGGATCTTTTTTTCAGCTATCTTGTTTTTACAATATGCACGGAAAGTAGCCAGCTTTTCTTGAAAGTCTTTAGGCAGTTGCTGTGAAATAGTAGTCCGTGTGCGGATGGAGAGATTGCGTCTTTTCATGAACCGGAAACCTGTCGCTTAGTAGGAGCCATTTTGTGGTCTTTACAGATGTAAACACACAAAGGAAATGAAACGTAATATCCGCGCGCTTCTTCTTCTTCTACGGGGGCGGGTGGTTGCTTACAATAGAAGAAGAAGCGCTTCCTCTTCTATGGGGGCGGGTGCTTACCTTGGCGGTTGCTTGCGTAGAAGAAGAAGCACTTCCTCTTCTACGGGGAAAAAAGATGGCGGCTGTTTACCGTAGTTGCGAGACCTAAACTTTATGAAAATGAATCTTAATATTAATCCATATATAAAGCGCACCGGGTTATAAGCCGCACTGTCAGCTTTTGAGTAAATTTGTGGTTTTTAGGTGCGGCTAATAGTGCGGAAAATACGTTAAGTATGCATATGTACTTGTATATGTACAGAATGTGTATATGTGTTTGTACAATGAATGTATATGTACAGAATGTGTATATGTGTTTGTACAGTGAATGTATATGTACAGAGTGTGTATATGTGTTTGTACAGTAAGTGTATATGTACTGTATGTGTATGTTTGTATATTGAATGTGCGTGTGGATGTACGAACTTTAGGTATGTAAATATGTACTGTATTTGTGTATGTATGTGGGAGCGTAGGTACCTATGTACGTATGTGAGCATATGTGAATTTGTATGTACAATATATTCGACTCCCAGAGTGCGTGGGAGCCAGAGCACGGCCCCATCACCCCCGAGAGCCCAACCCACAAACAGTAGGCGGTCTTAGCAAGTAGATTATTAATAGTTGTAATAAAATAATACAACCGGAAATTATGTACTGTATTTTTCGGACTATAAGGCGTACTTAAAATCCTTTAATTTCCTCAAAACTCGACAGTGCGCCTTATAACCCGGTGCGCCTAATGTACGGAATAATTTTGGTTGTGCTTGCCGACCTCGAAGCTATTTTATTTGGTACATTGTGAAATGATAAGAGTGACCAGTAGATGGCAGTCGCATATAGAAGATACATGTAGACTGCAATATGCATACTTGCCAATCCTCCCGAATTTTCCGGGAGACTCCCGAAATTCAGCGCCTCTCCCGAAAACCTCCCGGGACAAATATTCTCCCGAAAATCTCCCGATTTTCAGCCGGAGCTGGAAGCCACGCCCCCTCCAGTTCCATGCGGACCTGAGTGAGGACAGCCTTTTTTCCCGACGGGAGGACAACAGGGTGACAAGAACTAAATCATCCAGACTAGAGATCAATTGTATTATTATGTTTATCTTACCTAAAAATAAATATATTTATTAATTAAAAAAAAAAAAAAACTAAATAAATGTTTACTATATTTTGCTAAAAACATCAAAATTAATTGTATTTTTATTTGTATTTTTTCTGACTCCTTATTATATCCAGCCATAGAATTATACATTAAAATAAACATATTTGAAATAATTAATTTTAAATTATCATAATAATTCATTTAAAATAACCATATTTAATTATTATAATAATTGCTTGTTTATCAACAACTTTAGCATTTTATTCATTACATTTTGAAGCTCTCAGAAGCCAAGTTATGTTATATTCCTTAAGATTTATTTATGCAAGGTTGAAGTATCAATTATCTAAACACAGTTTTGTTTGCATATTTTCAGGATGTAGATATATATGTATATATATATATATATATACACAGTATATAGCTGTCAATATACTCCTCCCCTCTTAACCACGCCCCGCCCCGCTCCACCCCCGACCACGCCCCCACCCCCCCCACCTCCCGAAATCAGAGGTCTCAAGGTTGGCAAGTATGGCAATATGACTCAAGTAAACAACACCAAAATTGTATATGTTCCATTGAAAATATAGAACCTTACACACGGCGCTCAAAAATCTATCAAAATGTTTTAGTCCGACTTTGGTAAGCTATGAAGCCACACCGCTTGATGGATTTTCGGCGCATTAATCATACGAGTATTATTATGGTGTGTGGTGGAGTGTCCGCCCTGAGATTAGGGATGTCCCGATCCAGGATTTTGCACTTCCGATCCGATACCGATATTGTTTTTGCACTTCCGATCCGATACCGACCGATACTGGCCTATCCGAGCATGTATTAAAGTTTAAAGTTATTTAGCCTACTTAGTTGTCAGAATCATGTTGAAAAGGGTTTTAGTACTCTTGATAACAACTAGCCAGCTGAATTAGGGGAGTTTGAATAATACACAATGGTTGGTAACAAGAAACTGACCTGTTTATTCAAGGATAAACACAAAATAGACAAAATTATACATGACAAACAGAAATGGCATCATTGAACTAGGGCTGGGCGATATGGCCTTTTTTTAATATTGCGATATTTTAAGGCCATATTGCGATACACAATATATATCTCGACATTTTGCCTTAGCCTTGAATGAACACTGGATGCATATAATCACAGCAGTATGATGATTCTATGTGTTTTGATTGATTGATTGAGACTTTTATTAGTAGGTTGTACAGTGAAGTACATATTCCGTACAATTGACCACTAAATGGTAACACCCCAATAAGTTTTTCAACTTGTTTAAGTCGGGGTCCACTTAAATTGATTCATGATACAGATATATACTATCAGATATATACTATCATCATAATACAGTCATGACACAAGATAATCACATTGAATTATTTACATTATTTATAATCCAGGGTGTGGAGGGGGGCGCCGGATGTAAGTGTCAAAAAGACAGCCAAAAGAGTTTGATATGAGAATAAATCTAAAGTTAAAATATAGGGTAGAAATGCATCCATTTGCAGGAAATGTAGTCTTGTTTTTCAAAATTTTCTTTCAAGGCTTGCATGTCTACATTAAAACATTCTTCTTCATACTGCATTAATATATGCTACTTTTAAACTTTCATGCAGAGAAGGAAATCACAACTAAAAAAATCACTAATTTTTTCAGACGGTGTTGATCTGGAAATTTTTGCCTCAGCATTTTGATGGTGTGGGCGTGTGGCACCGAATGGAGATAAGCGTCTCGACAGACGTTACAATATTTGAACAATGATGACGAAAACGGTTTTCTCTGTCGTGTCCGTGTGTCGAAAATTGTTATGCGCTTATTTTTTTTATTTGATTTTGTGCGTGGCATAGATTTGCCGTGCGCAGAGGACGTTTGAGCAGGCGCGCACCTTAGCGGCTGCGCTAGCATCACAGCTAACATTAGCCATGCTGCTACCTCTCTGCTCGGGGAGGACGTATACGTATGTGACGTATGACGTGACAGTATGTGACGTGTGTAAGAAGGTGCGCTTGCTGTCTGTGAGAGGGAGACACAGGAAAGAGTGAGAAGAGCCTGTCGTGTACTGCCAGCAGCTAAAAGCAACTGCGTGAGAATCCACAGACCTGTGGATGTGTTGAAGGTGTGCTGGAAAATGCCGAACGGAAATAGGGAGCAGCAGAAAAGTGGAATGTATTATTTGAATCTGTGCGTTGGAAAACACGGACCAGAGTTTTTTTTTAAACTGGATCTGGATCGGCATTTTCCCATGCCTTGCCGATACGCATTTTTTTGGCAAATATCGGCGGCCGATCCGATCCAAATATCGGATCGGGACATCCCTACCTGAGATCGGTAGGTTGTGAGTTCAAACCCCGGTCAAGTCATACCAAAGACTATAAAAATGATGGACTGCAATATAATGGCAGTCACAAATAAGAGATATGTGTAGACTGCAATATGACTCAAGTAAACAACACCAACATGTTATATGTTCCATGGAAAATATAGAACATTACACACGGCGCTCAAAAATCTATCAAAATGTTTTAGTAGGACTTTGGTAAGCTATGAAGCCACACCGCTTGATGGATTGTACTGTGCTTCAACATAGGAGTATTATTATGGTGTGTGTATAAAGTAAGACATATTATCTGCCGTTTTGTGTTGCAATATTATGCAAAAGCAACTTTTTTTTTTTTTTTACATTCTGGTACCTGCTGATCTGTATTTGGGATCTGCATAAATCCTGAACATTTCCGGACCTTAGAGCCGACGCCGTAGTCGATAAGCTTCTTCTTTTTCTCTACCTTCTTGTTATGAGACATTCATCCTCCACTGTTGCCATTTCTAATATAAAGTAGTGTAAAGTTCTTACTTATATCTGTCAGTAAACTCGCCATGAAAGCACTAAAACATACCGGTGTAGTGAGTTCAATTATTCACCCAAGGAACTTTAGTTATTAGAGGGTTCCAGTCGGGACGGTTTTTCACGGGACACATTTCCGGCGTTGTTGTTGCACTAGTGAGCCACGGATGAGGAGATGCTGCTCCGTTATTGATTGAAGTAAAGTCTGAATGTCATTAAAACAGTTAGCGCCATCTTTTGACACTTCTTCCACTCCCGTCCTTGCACGCTACACCGCTACAACAAAGATGGCGGGCAGAAGACGCTGTCGAAGGTGAGCCACGTAAATAAGACCGCCCACAAAACGATGCATCCTGAAACGACTGTCAGAAAGCGACTTGAAGATGATGTGTAAAACATCATCTATGCAACATTTTGACCAAAGAACCACCATCACATGTTATGTAGACCACAAGGAAGTCTTTTACATTTAGACAAAAATGATAATAATATGACTCCTTTAACGCGCCTTATAATCCAGTGCGCCTATTGTACGAAAATATACCTGAATAGACACGCTCATCGGCAGTGCGCCTTATAATCCGTAGCGCCCCATGGTCCTGAAAATACGGTAATATGTTACAGCATACAGCATGTAACCTATTTTGAAATGCTTCTTTTATCATTTCCATATCATTTGGAGCCTTCCCTTCTATCCTGAGGTACAGACGGCAAGAGACGTTTGCACAGTGCCTGTGTTTTTAAAATCTTTATTGTTTTACAGTTCTCTTTTATGCATTTTAAAATGTATGTCTTAACTTATTACTTTTCTGAAACTGCTCCGTGACATGTGCTGTTGACCACACCCTTGTGAAATAGATCTTAATATCAATGGGTTTCTTATCTGGTTAAGTAAAGGTTGTAGTAGTAAGTAAACTTTTCAAATAATTGATCAATTTATAAATCGTTATCGCAGGAGGATGCAATATACTGTACATCACAATATTGCCATATCGCCTATCCCCAGTGCAGAATGATGGAAAAGTAGAGATGTCCGATAATGGCTTTTTTACCGATATTCCGATATTGTCCAACTCTTAATTACCGATACCGATATATACAGTCGTGGAATTAACACATTATTATGCCTAATTTTGTTGTGATGCCCCGTGCCAACATGGTACTGCCATATTTATTATTGAAGTCACGAAGTGCATTCATTTTTTTAACATGCCTCAAAACAGCAGCTTGGAATTTGGGACATGCTCTCCCTGAGAGAGCATGAGGAGGTTGAGGTGGGCGGGGTTGGGGGGATAGCGGGGGGTGCATATTGTAGCGTCCCGGAAGAGTTAGTGCTGCAAGGGGTTCTGGGTATTTGTTCTGTTGTGTTTATGTTGTGTTACGGTGCGGATGTTCTCCCGAAATGTGTTTGTCATTCTTGTTTGGTGTGGGTTCACAGTGTGGCGCATATTTGTAACAGTGTTAAAGTTGTTTATACGGCCACCCTCAGTGTGACCTGTATGGCTGTTGAGCAAGTATGCTGGCATTCACTTGTGTGTGTGAAAAGCCGTAGATGTTATGTGACAGGGCAGTGCCTTTAAGGTTTATTGGCGCTCTGTACTTCTCCCTACGTTGTGTACACAGCGGCGTTTTAAAAAGTCATACATTTTACTTTTTGAAACCGATACCGATAATTTTGAAACAGATACCGAAACCGCCCTGTGACATGTGCTGTTGACCTCTTGGCCAGGTCACCCTTGTGAAAGAGATCTTGATCTCAATGGGTTTCTTATCTGGTTAAGTAAAGGTTGTAGGAGTAAGTAAACTTTTCAAATAATTTATCAATTTATAAATCGTTATCGCAGGAGAATGCAATATACTGTACATCACAATATTGCCATATCGCCTATCCGCAGTGCAGAATGATAGAAAAGGTTTGATCAAGAGAAATTAGCCAAACAGAAAACAACGGTAATTACCGTATTATCCGCAGAGGTGGGTAGTAACGCGCTACATTTACTCCGTTACATCTACTTGAGTAACTTTTGCGATAAATTGTACTTCTAAGAGTAGTTTTAATGCAACATACTTTTACTTTTACTTAAGTATATTTATAGAGAAGGAACGCTACTTTTACTCCGATACTTTTATCTACATTCAGCTCGCTACTCGCTACTAATTTTTATCGATCTGTTAATGCACGCCTTGTTTGTTTTGGTCTGTCAGACAGACCTTCATAGTGCCTGCCTTACTGGTGACGTTTCACTTCGTTCCACCAATCAGATGCAGTCACTGGTGACGTTAGACCAATCAAACAGAGCCAGGTGGTCACATGACCTGACTTAAACAAGTTGAAAAACTTATTGGGGTGTTACCATTTAGTGGTCAATTGTACGGAATATGTACTGTACTGTGCAATCTAATAATAAAAGTTCCAATCAATCAATCAAAAGTGTGAAGGAAAAAAGATACTTTTTTTATTTCAACCGTACATCCCGTCAAAAGCCTAAAGACTGACCGCACATGAGGACGTTCCTGTCTTCACAATAAAAGTGCCGCTCCATCGCGCCTGCGCTTTCAAAACAAGAGTCTCCGAAAGCCAGCGCAAACAAGCTAGCAAGCTACGGAGTTTGACGCCAATATATTTCTTGTAAAGTGTATAAAAATGAGTTTGGAAGCTGGACAAATAAGATGCCAAAAACCCACCACTTTCATGTGGTATTAGATAGAAAGGAGGAACTTTTCTTCTCCTCCATTTGAAAACGTGGACGTTATCATCACGACTGTCTGATTACAATCAACGCAAGTCATCAGAATCAGGTCATACACCAACTTATATTCTAGTCTTCATTAAAGAAAGGAATCTATATGTTAAACATGCATGTATATTCATTAAAACACCTTTAACATGTAAACAAAAACAGCAAAATAAATACATATAAATTATATACTGTATATATCAATGTATATGTATGTATGTATATATATATATATATATATATATATATATATATATATATATATATGATATGAGTGTGTATGTTACTCATCAGTTACTCAGTACTTGAGTAGTTTTTTCACAACATACTTTTTACTTTTACTCAAGTAAATATTTGGGTGACTACTCCTTACTTTTACTTGAGTATTAAATCTCTAAAGTAACAGTACTCTTACTTGAGTACAATTTCTGGCTACTCTACCCACCTCTGATTATCCGCACTATAAAGCGCACCTAAAAACCTCCAACTTCCTCAAAAGCTGACAGTGCGCCTTATAATCCGGTGCGCCTTATATATGGACCCATATTGAGCCACAACAGGTCTCGCAACTACGGTAAGTAAGCCGACTTAATTTTCCCTCTTCTACGGCTGCTTACCGTAGAAGAAGCGCTTCTTCTTCTACGGGGGAAAATAAAGTCGGCGGCTGCCTACCATAGTTGCGAGACCTAAACTTTATGTAAAGACCCAAAAATGGCTCCTATTAAGAGACACGCTTACGACGCAGAGTTTAAACTCAAGGCGATCAGTCACGCAGTAGAACACGGGAATAGAGCAGCAGCGAGAGAATTTAACATTAACGAATCAATAGTGCGGAAGTGGAGGAAGCAACATGATGACCTGCGCCAAGTAAAGAAGACGAAACAGAGTTTCCGAGGGAACAAAGCGAGATGGCTACAGTTGGAGGACAAACTCGAACAGTGGGTTGTTGAACAGAGAGCAGCAAGTAGAAGTGTCAGTACAATCACTATTTGTTTTGTTGACATTACCTTTATTAATAATAATAATAATAATAATAATAATGGATTAGATTTATATAGCGCTTTTCTAGACACTCAACGCGCTTCACAGAGAAGTGAGAACCCATCATTCATTCACACCTGGTGGTGGTAAGCTACTTTCGTAGCCACAGCTGCCCTAGGGTAGACTGACGGAAGCGTGGCTGCCAGTTTGCGCCTACGGCCCCTCCGACCATCACCTATCATCAGAGGTGGGTAGTAACGCGCTACATTTACTCCGTTACATCTACTTGAGTAACTTTTGGGATAAATTGTACTTCTAAGAGTAGTTTTAATGCAACATACTTTTACTTTTACTTGAGTATATTTATAGAGAAGAAACGCTACTTTTACTCCGCTACTTTTACTCCGCTACTTTTATCTACATTCAGCTCGCTACTCGCTACAAATTTTTATCGATCTGTTAATGCACGCTTTGTTTGTTTTGGTCTGTCAGACAGACCTTCATAGTGCCTGCGTTTCAACAAATACAGTCACTGGTGACGTTCACTTCGTTCCACCAATCAGATGCAGTCACTGGTGACGTTGGACCAATCAAACAGAGCCAGGGGTCACATGACCTGACTTAAACAAGTTGAAAAACGTATTGGGGTGTTACCATTTAGTGGTCAATTGTACGGAATATGTACTGTACTGTGCAATCTACTAATAAAAGTTCCAATCAATCAATCAAAAGTGTGAAGGAAAAAAGACCCTTTTTTAATTCAACCGTACATCCTGTCAAAAGCCTAAAGACTGACTTCACAGTTCCTGTCTTCACAATAAAAGTGCCGCTCCATCGCGCTTGCGCTTTCAAAATAAGAGTCTCCGAAAGCCAGCACAAACAAGCTAGCAAGCTACGGAGTTTGCCGCCAATGTATTTCTTGTAAAGTGTATAAAAACAAATATGGAAGCTGGACAAATAAGAAGCCAAAAACCAACCACTTTCATGTGGTATTAGACAGAAAGGAGGAACTTTTTTTCTCCTCCATTTGAAAACGTGGACGTTATCATCACTACTGTCTGATTACAATCAATGCAAGTCATCAGAATCAGGTAATACACCAACTTATATTCTTGTCTTCATGAAAGAAAGGAATCTATATGTGTTAAACATGCATATATATTCATTAAAACACCTTTAACATGTAAACAAAAACGGCAAAATAAATAAATATAAATTATTTACTGTATATATCAATGTATGTATGTATATATATATATATATATATATATATATATATATGTGTGTGTGTGTATATATGTTACTCATCAGTTACTCAGTACTTGAGTAGTTTTTTCACAACATACTTTTTACTTTTACTCAAGTAAATATTTAGGTGACTACTCCTTACTTTTACTTGAGTAATACATCTCTAAAGTAACAGTACTCTTACTTGAGTACAATTTCTGGCTACTCTACCCACCTCTGCCTATCATTCATTCATCATTCATTCACCAGTGTGAGCGGCACCGGGGGCAAGGGTGAAGGGTCCTGCCCAAGGACACAACGGCAGCGTTTTGGATGGTAAGAGGCGGGGAGCGAACCTGCAACCCTCAGGTTTCTGGCACGGGCGCTCTACCCACTACGCCATGCAGCTCCATCTAATGGATGCATAACGTAACCCCAGTCTCTACTGTAGCATCTATTCTATGTGCCTTATAATGCGGTGCGCCGTATATATGAACAAAGGTTTAAAATAGGCCATTCATTGAAGGTGCGCCCTATGATCCGGTGCACATTGTAGTGTGGAAAATACGGTATATAAAACAATAACTCGATGGCATACAAGTACATACTTTTATTGTTTTGTTGTGTGGAATGTTAGAAAAGTTTTGACAAAATTAAATTATTTAGACCTTAAGACAGATTTATGCTTTTAAAGTGGAGTGTTAACTTTTGACGACACTTATTAGTCACAATTATTCATTAAATTAAGATATTTACACAGTAAACAATGCGAACATGTTTGTTCGTGGATACTTTCTAACACGCTTCTGCCTTGAAGACTTTGTACTTGTGACTATGCAACTATAATTATCTGATACGTTTTTTATATTGACAATATTTGTTTTTGACTGCAATATTGTTCAATTAAGAACACTAATTACGTACTTCCAGATTGTGTGCTTAGCTGTTGTGCATTGAGTCCAATAGTAGCCTATAACCTACCATGTTTTATTTAGTTTTGACTCCACTTGAATACAAGAATATATCAAACGTGTGCTCATTGGTGGACATTTAGATGGTAATTGACTGCCCAGCTTTGGACAAGAAATCGAAGATTTTACATGCATGGGGATCAATATCATATCGGGACACCACTAGTCTGGACTATAGAGCATCGTACACCTTCATACTTATTACTTACCCATGACAGGTACAGTACATATGTCTTTTAAATTATAATTTCATAAATATAGGTAAACTATTATTTATCCTTGCAATGTTAGCATTAAGTGGAAAAAATGTCCTGGACTTGCACCACAATGTCATCCTTTTTTTTTTCTCGGGCTGGAAGCTGGTTAAGAAGTAGTTATTGTACAATTTTGCTTACTGAGCGTCTCTTCAGGCAGGCAAAGAAAAATGTCTTTCTTAATTTGAAATCTTTCATGTGCATCTTTTGTTTTACTGCAGAGACGTGGCACCATTCAGTCACTTGAACAAAGGCGATGTCTTACCTCAAGCTACCAGCAGCAGTCCTGCAGATGAGAGACAACCACAGGAGATACAGGTAAACACACACACATGCATATGTGTCTATTCAGGTTTTTTTCCATACAAAAGGTGCACCGGATTATAAGGCGCATTAAAGGAGTCATATTTTTTTTTTCTAAATGTAAAAGACTTCCTTGTGGTCTACATAACATGTGATGGTGGTTCTTTGGTCAAAATGTTACATAGATGATGTTTTACACATCATCTTCAAGCCGCTTTCTGACAGTCTCTTCAGGATGCGCCGTTTGGTGGGCGGTCTTATTTACGTGGCTCACCTTCGACAGCGTCTTCTCCCCGTCATCTTTGTTGTAGCGGTGTAGCGTGCAAGGACGGGAGTGGACGAAGTGTCAAAAGATGGCGCTAACTGTTTTAATGACATTCAGACTTTACTTCAATCAATAGCAGAGCAGCATCTCCTCATCCGTGGCTCACTCGTGGAAATGTGTCCCGTGAAAAACCGTCCGACCGGAACTCTCTAATAACTATCAATCAATCAATCAATCAATCAATGTTTATTTATATAGCCCTAAATCACAAGTGTCTCAAAGGGCTGCACAAGCCACAACGACATCCTCGGTACAAAGCCCACATAAGGGCAAGGGAAAACTCACCCCAGTGGGACGTCGATGTCAATGACTATGAGAAACCTTGGAGAGGACCGCATATGTGGGTAACCCCCCCCCCCCCCCCCTCTAGGGGAGACCGAATGCAATGGATGTCGAGTGGGTCTGACATAATATTGTGAGAGTCCAGTCCATAGTGGATCCAACATAATAGTAAGAGTCCAGTCCATAGTGGATCTAACATAATAGTGTGAGAGTCCAGTCCATAGTGGATCCAACATAATAGTGTGAGAGTCCAGTCCATAGTGGATCCAACATAATAGTAAGAGTCCAGTCCATAGTGGATCTAACATAATAGTGTGAGAGTCCAGTCCATAGTGGATCTAACATAATAGTGTGAGAGTCCAGTCCATAGTGGATCCAACATAATAGTAAGAGTCCAGTCCATAATGGATCTAACATAATAGTAAGAGTCCAGTCCATAGTGGGGCCAGCAGGACACCATCCCGAGCGGAGACGGGTCAGCAGCGCAGAGATGTTCCCAGCTGATGCACAGGCGAGCGGTCCACCCCGGGTCCCAACTCTGGACAGCCAGCACTTCATCCATGGCCACCGGACTTGTGCCGCCCCCCCCCCCCCCCAACAAGGAAGAGGGGAGCAGAGGAGAAAAGAAAAGAACCGGCAGATCAACTGGTCTAAAAGGGGGGTCTATTTAAAGGCTAGAGTATACAAATGAGTTTTAAGATGGGACTTAAATGCTTCTACTGAGGTAGCATCTCTAATTGTTACCGGGAGGGCATTCCATAGTACTGGAGCCTGAATAGAAAACGCTCTATAGCCCGCAGACTTTTTTTGGGCTCTGGGAATCACTAATAAGCCGGAGTTCTTTGAACGCAGATTTCTTGCTGGGACATATGGTACAATGCAATCGACAAGATAGGACGGAGCTAGACCGTGTAGTATTTTATACGTAAGTAGTAAAACCTTAAAGTCACATCTTAAGTGCACAGGAAGCCAGTGCAGGTGAGCCAGTATAGGCGTAATATGATCAAACTTTCTTGTTCTTGTCAAAAGTCTAGCAGCCGCATTTTGTACCAATTGTAATCTTTTAATGCTAGACATAGGGAGACCCGAAAATAATACGTTACAGTAGTCGAGACGAGACGTAACGAACGCATGAATAATGATCTCAGCGTCGCTAGTGGATAAAATAGAACGAATTTTAGCGATATTACGGAGATGAAAGAAGGCTGTTTTAGTAACACTCTTAATGTGTGATTCAAAGGAGAGAGTTGGGTGGAAGATAATACCCAGATTCTTTACTGATTCGCCTTGTGTAATTGTTTGGTTGTCAAATGTTAAGGTGGTATTATTAAATAAATGTCGGTGTTTAGCAGGACCGATAATCAGCATTTCCATTTTCTTGGCGTTGAGTTGCAAGAAGTTAGCGGACATCCATTATTTAATTTCATTAAGACACGCCTCCAGCTGACTACAATCCGGCGTGTTGGTCAGCTTTAGGGGCATGTAGAGTTGGCTGTCATCAGCATAACAATGAAAGCTAACACCGTATTTGCGTATGATGTAAATGTAAATACTAAAGAGTGCAGGGCCAAGAACCGAACCCTGAGGAACTCCGCACGTTACCTTAACATAGTCCGAGGTCACATTATTATGGGAGACGCACTGCATCCTGTCAGTAAGATAAGAGTTAAACCACGACAAGGCTAAGTCTGACATACCAATACCTGTTTTGATACGCTCTAATAAAATATTATGATCGACGGTATGGAAAGCAGCGCTAAGATCAAGAAGCAGCAACATAGATGACGCATCAGAATCCATCGTTAGCAGTAGATCATTAGTCATTTTTGCGAGGGCTGTCTCCGTAGAGTGATTTGCCCTGAAACCGGATTGAAAAGGTTCACAGAGATTGTTAGTCACTAAGTGTTCATTTAGCTGCTGTGCGACAATTTTTTCGAGGATTTTCGAAATAAAGGGAAGGTGGGACACCGGTCGGTAGTTTACCATGAGGTAAGGATCAAGGTTAGGTCTTTTGAGCAGCGGATGAATAACCGCTTTCTTGAATGCTAGGGGAACAGTGCCAGAGGAAAGTGATAAGTTTATAATATTTAGCACTGATGGACCTAATAATACAAAAAGCTCCTTGATAAGTTTCCCAGGAAGTGGGTCAACTAAAGTTCCTCGGGTGAATAATGTAAACTCACTACACCGGTATGTTTTAGCGCTTTCATGGTGAGTTTACTGACAGATATAAGTAAGAACTTTACACTACTTTATGTTAGAAATGGCAACAGCGGAAGATGAATGTCCCATAACAAGAAGATAGAGAAAAAGAAGAAACTTATCAACTACGGCGGACTCGTGCAAATTTTCAGTACTTATGCAGAACCCAAATATAGATCAGTAGGTACCAGAAGGTAAGAAAAGTTGGTTTTGCATAATATTGCGAAACAATACACCAGATAATGTCTGCTAATAGGTGCCATTTTGCGGTCCTTATACACACACCATAATAATACTTGTATGTTTAATGCGCCGACAATCCATCAACCGGTGCGGCTTCATAGCTTACCGGAGTTGTACTAAAAACATTTTGACAGATTTTTGAGTGTTGTGTGTAGTGTTCTATATTCTCAATGGAACATTTAAAGTTTTGGTGGTGTTTACTGGCATATCTCTTATGTGTGACTGCCATCTACTGGTCACACTTATCATTAGACCATGTACCAAATATAATAGCTTCGAGG